>NW_018021858.1:5377-13650 GCF_002006095.1 Pseudomyrmex gracilis
TATACATATATAGTTGTATATGTATTTAAAAATTTAACAAAATAATGATACTAACAAATAATGTGTGTGTATGTGCAAGAAAAGATAAGAAGAATGACACAAACAATTATTTTATATAATTTTGAAGCAGTTACGCTAGATTTTATTTTATAGGATTGCCCTCAAAAATGTTCTTTTGTCAAAGATATATTTACGGTTCTGACAAGAACCGTTTAATGTGACACTGTAAAAAATTTTTTGTGGCTCTGAAAATAAATATATCTTTGGCGTTGAAATCACCGGCCACGATAACAATGCCCGAAAGAAGGGGGCGAATAGTCGCACTGAGACTATCGAGATAGATCTCAAACTCTGCCAGGGTCCGGTTTGGGGAGAAATAGCACGAGAACACATTGTATGTGCCGAAACGTGCCGCCACAAATCCTTCCCCTGCGGCCACCCGTCGACAGGGGTTAGGGCAGCTGCGGGGACGCCAGTAAAGAGCGCAGAGGCGGTCCGTGCTCCCCGTCCAATGCGGATGATTGGAAGTTGTATGGTGCTCAGAGAGCACGGCAATCCCAATCTCCTCCTCCGCGCAAAACCTAACCAAACTTTTTTTTTTCATCATAGTCATTGGGGAAGGTGGATAATTGTCCCAACACCGGGACTGGCCCTGGAGCACTGCTTCAGAGTTGGGACTCCCCTGGTGGCCTGTTGTTCGGCCTGTCTTTATGTCCAAGCCAGGGAGATAGACTCATTCTTGGCTGAGAAATCCTAACCAAACTTAATCTAACCTAACCTAACCTAACCTAACCTAACCTAACCTAACTTAACATTTAAGACGTAAATGAGGTCTCAAATCGCAGGTTGCAGATTTCACGCTGCGTCATATACAGGGTGTCCTGAATATCTCAAGAAATATAACCCTCCATGCGTTTTGTGTGTTTACATTGCCATTTGTATCACTTCATACGCGTATCAGTTTAGTATGATATTCGAACTTTACAGCAGCGTTTACATCGTTGAACAGCGTTTACATGTTAGTGCGAAAATAGTTCGTGATACGCGTATCAAGTGTACGATGTAGACCGGCCCAGTGGTCTCGCGGCCTGAGTGCAGGCTGCGAACCCGGAGGTTTCGAGTTCGAATCCGCTCATTACCTAAGGATTTTTTCCGGGCCGGTCCCTTTCAATCAAGTTTATCGATTGATCGGTGAACTGAATCGAGACTCCAAAAATTAATTCGAGTGTAATCTTGAATTAATCTATCTCCCACAAGGCGATCATAGTCACAACAACTTGAACACGAGCCCGACACAGATAGGTATACCCACTGTGAAAGAAGGCCGTGTATTGCGTGATAGTAGTGTACTGCACAACCCTCCCATAAAAGAGTATAAGAATTCAATTGATTTTTGATATATATGTGTCTTAATAGCCTAGTTGAGCTAAAGGCACGTTAAATACCTCTACAAAAAAAAGTACGATGTAAACTAGGCTATAGAGATATAATACATAGATGTGAGATACTTTGAACATGATGCGTATGTGCACTGACATACGTAGAGGCAACAGAGGCTAATATAAAAAGTTGCGTTTAATTAAAATTTACGAAATTATTACTTATAACAAAAAATATTATAAATAAAAGAAAATTTGTTCCAAATATTTAATTTTCAATCCACTCACTCCTTTTTCATCCTTCCGTACTATACTTTATATCTTACCTTATCTATCCTATCTCACCTCTTTTCTCTTTACAGCTTTTTCTTCGCCTCTATCAAGCTTGTATTCTCCAATATTTATCTTTTTTCTCTTTCTCTTTAAATCTATTATTTTCACTCTTCTCTATCTGTAATACCCTATCTGTAATACTTCCCTTTTCCCAAATTCGATAGATCTTTTCTCATTTCCTTTTCTTTAATCTCCTTTCAGCATCTTCTCGCTATTTCACTTTTCCCAACTTTTTACAGCTTCTTCTCGAAGAGAGCGGTGCACTTGGACACAGTACAAATGGACACAGTGTAAATAGACACAAGCTTAGACATGGTTTACTTAGGCACTGTTCAATTAGACACCGTGCAATTGCGCACCATTGATTTGGACACGATTTATTTAGACACCGTTTATTTAAATACCGTGTATTTAGATACCGTTTAATTGCACAGATCAATTGAATACCGTTTACTTGCTCATTTTTTGGTGGGTGCAAGAGGATTAAGCTTATCCCGTGGGGAACGCAGTTCTGCCTACACGCTTACAATACGAATACATATCTTTCTGTTCAAATAAACAGTGTGCAATTAAACGGTGTCTAAATTAACGATGTCAAAATAAACGGTGCGCAATTGCACGATGTCTAAGTAAGCAGTGCGACACTTTCTGTGTAAATGAACAGTGAGATACTTTTTGTGTTCAAGTGAACAGTGTGCAACTTTCTGTGTCGAAATGAACAGTGCGACACTTTCTGTGTTCAACTGAACAATGTGCAATTTTCTGCGTCTAAATGAACGGTGTCTAAATGAACGGTTTGCAACTGAACGTTGTTCAAATAAACAGTACGCAATTGCACGGTGTTTAATTAAACGGTATTTAATTGAACCATGTTTAAAAGTTTATGTCTATTTGCACTATGTCCAATACTGTATCTAAACAATTGTATGTGTTAAAAAAATGGCCACATACTCCTCCTCGAATTTTAATGCTCTTTGTCCTACTCTTCTTTTCATTCCTTCTCCTTTTTTCTCCTCTCCATATTTCTTCTAATACCCATTATTATTCCACTCATTGCCCTTTGGCAACCTATTCACTATTTTTTCCCATCCCTTCTTATCAATTCATGTTTCTAATAAGACCAGTACGTTTCATTTCTTCACTTCTATCCAAAATTCCTTATTTTTATTTTTAAAAACAATTACGTTCCAAAAAGCAATCTTACTTTCTCCTCTTTTTTCTCTGCCTTTCTTTTTTCTCTGCCTCTCTTTTTTCTATTTTTTCCCCTTACTTTTTTTCTTCCCTATCTCCACATTCTCTCGCCTTTTCTTTTTTCTTCTTTTTTTTCCTCCGACTTTCTCTCTTCTCTCTTTAAACTCTTCCTTCTCTACCCTTTTATCTTTTCTAATTTCTTTCTCTTTCTTTATTTCACCACTATCTTCTATTTTTATTTTATCTCCCTCTACTTATGTGCTTTTTCCTTTCTTTCCCCTACTGCTATCCTTCCTAGTTCCTGATTTCTTTTTCCTTTCTTGTCCAGTCTTTATCTATCCCATGATATAAAAAGATAAGATGTTTTATTGCACATAATGGCAAAGCAGCTAATCGAATTGTTGTCTCAAATGTAGCGCGAAATTACTTAAATTAATTACATTGATTATACAATAGATATAAATCCACAATTTTTTTGCATTACCTACGTACTGTTTGTACTTTTTACAAAAAAAGATGCAAATATCTTTTACTATACAAACGACTTGACATTTGCTAGCACATCATGAAAGTAGTTGTTTTTGAGAGGCCTTTACTTGAACACAATTCAATTGAACACGTTGCAATTGAACACGGTGCAATTGGACACAAACTTTTGGACACGGTTCAATTAAACACATTGCATTTGAACACACAAAAAAATGCGCACCGTTCAATTGGACACCGTTTAATTGCACACTGTTGTTTTGGACATTGTTCGATATCACACCGTTCTCTTGCGCACCGTTCATTTGAACACAGAAAATTGCACACCGTTTAATTAGACACCGTTTAATTGCACACTGTTTAATTGCGCACTGTTCGATTGCACACTGTTTATTTGGACACCGTTTGATTGCACACTGTTCATTTGGATATCATTTACTTTCACACTGTTCATTTGGATAAACGGTGTCTAAATGAACAATGTGCAATTTAACAATTGGACGGAGCGCAATTAAACAATGTCCAGTGTTTTCCGTTATCTAGATAAAATTATCTAGATGTTCATCTAGATGTGATAATTGTTTTATTTTATCTTTATCTAAATAATTAAAATATATGACATCTTTATCTGTATCTCAGATAGAAAAAGTAGTATCTTTTGTAAATTATCTAAGATAATGAGTACGCACTTTGAATGTGACTTTTCAGTACAGGATAACAAATAATTGTACCTCAAAGAAATCGNTTATCCGATAGCACATTTGAATAACTATTGTTTTTAAAAACTAAAACCTTATAATATATTTACACTCCGATAGCCAAATGATAGCAGTATGCCAGCAGTATGCACGCAGGTTTAATCAGCAGATTTTACAGCAGATTTTACTCAGCTGTGTCATCATAGTGAGTGAATTATGTAGGCACGATACGTAAGGAAAACAACACAGCAAAAATATAGAAATAAATGAAGAATGAAATGACAATAGCACGTTATGCTTCAAATCTGCTACATTTTTTGAGCAAGTTCTGCTTGATTGATGCAATAATATTTGCATCACGACATGACATATTTATATTCTTTTTTTTTCTGTTTTTTTTGTCGACACTAGTTGAAATAACATATTATGTTTGAATGCTGGCTACATTGTACTGGCATAATGTGTTATTGCAAACTTTGCAAAATATGATCACTCAGTCTTGGTTATCTGGGCATTGACCTTATATATAGAATAAATGTAACTTACTTATTATACATACTTATAATATGCTTATTATAAATGTATATTATATTAAATATAATGTATATCAAAATATATGCTTATTTTCTATAGATTTTCTTGAGATGTATTATTTAATTTCCTAACTTCTTTAATATCTTAAAATTATCTAGATAAAAATCTCAACTAAATCATCTTTTATCTAGATATGATCAAATCGGATTATCTTTATCTTATCTGAGATACATACGTATATGTTTTATCTAATCTGTATCTAGNTTATTTCAAATTATCTAAGCGCAACACTGACGATGTCCAATTGAACTGTGCACCGCTCTCGTTTGATCTCGATTTAGCCAATTCTACTCGATTATGGTATCTTACTGTTAGTCCTTTTTTTTGTTATTTTGTTTACAAGTTCTATTTATATGATGATTGCGAAATTATTCAATAGATTGTTAATATTCTGTATTTTATTAATATTTGTCTCTCTTTCTGCAATAAAGTGTTAAATACCATTGTTAATGGGTGCGTTCATTTTGAACGCTTACTAAGAGTCAGTTTGTTTTTAATGTTCTTTAAATATAGAACAAAGATAAACCGACACTCAAAGCGCGTAAGCGCTCAAAGCGAAGTCACCTATTATGTCTAGTTTAATTATCTGGTACTCCATTATTCTTTCGTGGGACAACCTGGAGTGTTAGATCACCCGACCTCGCTCCTTTCCGCTCAAACTTGAGCTAGTCGGCCCATTGCGTAGAGCAACGCAAATTTTGAGGCGGCGATGCGTTTGGAACCCAAAATTCCGTCAAAGAATTCGTCGACTCGGCGCAGTAGTGTGCTCGTACCTTCTCTTTTTTTCTATCCCATGATAAACTATCTTTCTCGCGGACTCTTGTCCGTTGTCTGCCGTGGTAGATCTCGTTTCGGGCGGAGCAGCATGAGAATCTCATTACTTTCTCGCGAAAAACGTCTCAATACATATCTTTACAATCCTGCGGCATAGTTACTGCTGTTTAAGTACACACGCACTTCGTTTTAATAAATTTAAGATTCCACAAATGACAAACAAGGTTTGCAAATTCATATTTTATATATAAGAAGCAATGATTACACTTACTTTTTTATGATGGTATTTAACATGCCATGTCAAGTAATTGTGTTTTTGGTTTCTAAGAGTTTTACCAGTTATGTATGCAATTCTGTAATTTTGATAAGTGCATGCATGTATATCCTAGTATCACTGGTTTGATTTGATTTTTCACTCTTCTTGAGATAATATCTCTTTTTGTCTCACTTTTTGTTTTTCTTTCTTTTTTCTCTCTTGCTCTCTCTTTCTCGTTCTTACTCACTTACTTTCTTTCTCTTATCTTTTTCCCAAGACGCTTATACGTGTATAGCTATCTATTATCGGAACTATAAAGCGGTAAAGTGGTACACATTTTAGTTCGACAACAAATTTCTAACATAAATTTTCAAACTTTTTAGACTTTTACTTCAAATAGAAGACTCAGACAAGAAAAACACATAAACATTTTTTCTTCATTTTTTTTAACACGACTTGATTAAGACTAAAAATAAGTTGATCAATTGGGTCATTACTGAAATATAAATATATACTGAAATAACAATGTCAAATGGTAAGGGTTGTTTTCTGGTTCAATTTGATAAAATCAAACTTGTGTAATGACTCGGCGATTATGAACCAATATTGCAGGGTGTTGTGCAGTTAAATAATAGTCAATTGTAAGAAGCAAAACGTTTCGATTGTTCATTCAGTAATTTTCAGTCGCAAGACTGTACTATATAGACATTTCTAATAATAAATGGCAACACTAACGAAGATTATAGTATGTGTGTGTCATGTTCAAATGTGAAGTATAAACTGTTTATACTTTACATTAATGGATGGTCCCGCCAATTCGCGTTGTGCACGTGCATACGTTTTGCACCATGATATCGCGCCATAAATTCAATATTGCATTTCGTGTATAAAAGATTTTACGACTTAGCACAAAGCGTAGTCTGTTGAAATAAAAACATACCTGACGTTGTGCGGCAATTCTCTGTGTTCCACTTACTAGAATAATCACGGCTTTGGGTCCGTAACTTGTTTGGGCAGTGTACGAGTGAAACGAGAGGATCCTTTACATCAATCGAATATTTATTCTAGAGAAAAATTAACGATTATAGAACTGTTATAATTGATCGTGGGTGTCAGTGAGAGTAAAAGACGAAGTCCACAAGGAGAGAGTAACAACATAGCGGCAAGCCTAAACGCATGCGCAACAATAGTTGAGCGCAATACAACACATAAAGAGCGGGAAATTGTGTAATTTCCAACAGTTTATTTAAAAACTGAATAAATGTAAACACTTAAAGTAGGTAAAAGGAAATTCAAAAGTTTTTAATAAATAAATAAACAAATAAATGTTCTTTACAGTTTAACTGTCAAACAGTTTTAAAAACCTCAGATCGTAGAACAAAATAATGCGTAAAAAATTACAAAACCGTATACCAAGAAACTACATTTTCAAATACAGATAATTTTCAAACTTACAACATGTTAAGTTCGGGCGTATTCCGTTTGATCACAGTACAATTAGTCATACGGATTTGACACAGATTATTAGACACAAAATTATTTGACACAGATTTATTGGACAACGTACGATTTGACATCACATTATACGACAAGGTACAACACGATACAATTACCAGTACACTTGACAAGAAATGTGCATTGTGATAATTACAGTAATAAAACAGATTGGGTTAGATTAGTTTTTTTTGGGAAGAGAGTGCAGGACAAAAGGCTCCGCCCACATCTGTACAATAATGTGTAACGCAAACACAATATTTGCTTGCGAAATGTACAGGATATCGGAAAATATACTATGTCAAATCGTACGGTGTCGACACGTAAGGTGTCAAATAATTCGGTGTCAAATAATTTTGTGTTCAATAATCTGTGTTGAATTGAGCGGTGTCCAATTGTACTGTGATCAATAGAGTATCTTTTAAGTTCCTAGAAAATTGTATTTCCGAATGACCACTGCTTCCGATCACTCTCAAACTTTGCACAAAAATAGTGTTTGATGTGACAAATAAAGCGCGCGTAGCCCTCACTTCGGGAAATATTGGGAGTACAAATT
This sequence comes from Pseudomyrmex gracilis, assembly GCF_002006095.1. Taxonomy (NCBI): domain Eukaryota; kingdom Metazoa; phylum Arthropoda; class Insecta; order Hymenoptera; family Formicidae; genus Pseudomyrmex; species Pseudomyrmex gracilis. Next base: position 13,139 of record NW_018021858.1, read on the forward strand.
AGTTTGTTTCCAAAAGATAGCTCCGGCTGTTGTGAATGGTTCATAGTGACAGCGGATTTTGGCGTTTCAGAGAGGTTGGACATCTGCTAATAATATTTAGTTTATGTTGCGTTTTATACAAAAACCTTGATTTTATTGTGTTTGAAATGTCAAACACAAGGAAGGTTTTAATTTTCTGCTTTAATTGGAAGAAAAGTGCAGCTAAAGCCCATCGAATACTTGTCGAAGTTTATGGTGTGACACTGCTCCAACTGATAAATCATGTAGGGAATGGTTTTGACGTTTCAAGGGTGGAGATTTCAGCGTTGAAGACAAGCCTCGCTCTAGACAGCCAAAAAAATTCGAAGACAAAGACTTGAAGGTGTAACGTCGCGAATTAAACGCAACGTTACTGCCGAGGCCGAAGACCTGCCTCGGCACGAAACCCGGCGCTTTGCGCCAAAATAAATACATAAAACAGGCATTGCCGATACGGCCTTGCCCCGCCCGCACCGCGCGCTGCGTCGCGTCAC
>NW_018021858.1:13990-17007 GCF_002006095.1 Pseudomyrmex gracilis
GGAGAAGAAATTCTCCGGCCGAGTGTCTCGGCGATCCTGTCCGCACCAGGAGAAGAAATTCTCCGGCCGAGTGTCTCGGCGATCCTGTCCGCACCAGGAGAAGAAATTCTCCGGCCGAGTGTCTCGGCGATCCTGTCCGCTCCAGGAGAAGAAATTCTCCGGCCGAGTGTCTCGGCGATCCTGTCCGCACCGGGAGAAGAAATTCTTCGGCCGAGTGTCTCGGCGATCCTGTCCGCACCGGGAGAAGAAATTCTCCGGCCGAGTGTCTCGGCAATCCTGTCCGCCCCGGGAGAGGAGATTCTCCGGCCGAGTGTCTCGGCGATCCTGACCGCTCCGGGGAAAGAAATTCCCAGGTCGAGTGTCTCGACGACTCTCGAACTTTAAATCAGCGACCGCAGGAAAACCACGCACACGCGACCGACTCGAGCGTGTTTACGCCTCGTGGTGGCTCACGTGCGGCGCTCGGCCGACCCGGCCACCAGTGCGGAAAAGAAACGAGACAGGCGGCAAATACTAGGAATCGGTTTCCGAGAATGCCAGAGCGTATCGAGAATAATCGCGAGATATTGTTCCGTGAGTTAACACTTTGACTGTATCAGAGCGTCTCGAGAGCAAGAGAAACTTCGACTATTTCTTGTACCACTTAATGCAAATCCGTGAATTTATTTTATTTTATTTGTACACATTATCTCAGAATATATTCTTTTCTTTTCTTTTTTTTATATATACATTAAACCATCGAGTGTTCATTTCTTCCTGACCCGGCGAGCTATCCCGAATATTCAAACCCACAAAAAAAAACCCGGAAAGTTACAAAGGCATTCCTCGAGGAAGATCAGAGTCAAACACAAGAGGAGCTTGCAGAATCATTGAGAGTAACTAAACAAGCTCTTTCTGTACGATTGAGAGTCATGGGAATGATTCAAAAACAAGGAAATTGGATGCCTTATGAACTGAAACCGAGAGACGTTGAAATGCGATTTTTCACTTGCGAGTTGCTGATTCAAAAGCAACAAAGAAAAGATTTTTGGCATCGGATTGTGACTGCCCCCTCTTGCCTACGCGCTTCAAACGCAAACGAAATGTACGTTGGACCGAAAAAGAAGAATTTATTCATAAAACTTCTTACTTTTGTAACTTTTTAAAAAACAACCTTCATACTATTACTCGGTAAAAATTATTGAAATCGGAGGTAGTTCCCCTAATCTGCACTATTAAAAAAATGTATCTACTGGTGATAAAAGATTGACCTTGTGAAGTTTGCAAGGTCATATAAAAATAGAGTTTGCAAGGCCATATAAAGATTAAGTTAAATTTTTTAAATGAGATTCTCTTTTTATTTGTATGTTAGGTTTATTTATACCTTATTTTAAGATCTTTTCAAAATTAGAATAAAATATTTTTTTATTAAGTAAAAGAAAAGTGGCATGAAAGAGCCAGGTTTTGAAAAAGCCATTTTCAATTATTCTGCAGTTTTTGAACAAATCTCACGGAAGTTTTAATTTTTATATAGCAACACTAGACGTGTGTCATCCGTTGACACAAACATTTGACAAATTATTATAAATAAATAGCGCCGGTACATCGTATTAAAGATTTTGTCATTGAAAAGTAAAGTTTTGGGTTTTAAACAAAGTTAAATATGAGGTGTAGCCTCCGACTCTTATTGGTAATTCCAAAATGAAAATGTGGTTTATTGGGCGATAATAGAGTCAGTGCAGAATGACGTGCAAAAGTAATATAGAATTATGCAGTTGAAAAACGTTTCGACTTTATTTTTAAGTCTTTTTCAATTTCTACAAATAATCGATGAATATTATAAAAATGATGAAGGAATTGATCAAAAATTCGTACGTACCATAAGATTAACAATATAAAAAGTAGTCATTTCATATAAAAGTCAAAAAATCCATTCAATAACAAATACAGTGTATTTATCAAAAACCAACAGATAAGAAGAAACGGATTTATCCATGTCGTTTGTAAGGTTTATGATTGACTAAGAGGAAGGAAAAGATATTGCTCCCTCTGTGTGTGTGCGTTAATATTCGATTTTATCGAGTAACGGTAAGTAGTTTTCGTTTAATAGATCCGTGTCCTGCATCAAATTCAAACCCGCTTTTTGTTTTTTAATATATAACATCTCAGATGTTAAGCGTTTGTAATAATTACTTTCTTTATCTAATATTTTTGTTGAATTCAAATCGAATGTATGACCCGTTTCTTCGGCATGTGTTGCTAAAACCGATGTTTGTGTTTTTCTTTTTGTGATATAATTACGATGTTCATTTATCCTAGTACCTAACTGTCTTTTCGTTTGTCCTACGTAACTTGAATCACATTGTTCGCATTCAATGTGATATAAAACATTCTTTTGCTGTTTAGTGGAAATGCTATCTTTGTGGGTTTTTATGTATTTGGACAGCTGGTTTAGATTTCTATATGTTGGTTTGAATCTGGAGTTACATTTTTTATATTGTGAAAGGTAAACTTTCTATTAGTGAATGGAATAACGAAATAAGAGAGATGTTTTTTCAGAAATATCGTCAGGATCTTCTAAAATTGGTTCTTTATTCAATTTGGTAGTAATTAATGTCCTCAGTCGTTTATTCATATAATAAAAAATTACGTTTATCGGATAATTATTGTTTAACAAAATGTTAATGCATTGTTGTATGTTAGTTTGATGGTGTTTAGGGTGAGAAAGTAAAATGGCTCTGTCTAGTAACAAATAGATTGTAATTATTTTATGACAAGTCGGATTAAAGGAGTAATAATTGATATATATTTTTTCATATCTAGAGAAAAATCCTTAAATAATTTTTATATTAAGAAAAAACACAGTTTAATCAAAAAATACTCAACAATAACGATTAGAGAGACTCAGAATATCAAACCAATTAAATATTTTGCCAGTATAAATGAAAACATACACAGTTTGTCCGGAAAGTTCCCGGACTACGTGAATTAAAAATCGAAAATGAAAGATATGGTTTATTAAACAAGTTTACACTTCA
>NW_018021858.1:17762-32602 GCF_002006095.1 Pseudomyrmex gracilis
AGTTCCAGCGTTGACCGCTCGATAGCGCCGCTTACCCGCGCTAGAAAAAATCAGTCCGGGAACTTTCCGGACAAACTGTGTATATAAATCCAAATTGCAAATTTATTTGTCACAAAGGCGTGACGAAAGATTTTAACTTTAATCTTCCAGACAAAACTCCAGATAACACATTCCACATTCACATAGAACCACATCAATTTGAATAAAAGGAACCGCTTGACACTGATATTATAGACGGTTGGTTTCTCAATCTTACCAACAAAACAATACCTAAAGATGTTACATGAATCAAAAAATCTTTTTAATAAAACATCTAGCTCTGACAGTGAATGTAACGATGATTTGTCTTCAGATTCCGATAAAATAGGATCAAAATATTTTTAAAAAACTAGAAAAAGAAAATAATAATAAATAATAATTTTATAATGTGCACTAAACGTTATAAAAAGAATAAGCAAATGGTTTCAGTGTAAACTTTATTCTGATTGGACATACAAAAAATGTGAGATAAAAAGGGTGCTAAATTATTTTTGTCAAAATTGCTTTTAAAGATACCTAAGAGATTAACTTTTTTTTCTCAATTGTAAGTTTAAAAGTTGTTTTGAAAGTTTGATTAATAAACGGAGATTCCAGGTTCGACTCCTGACCGAGGAGTTTTTTTACAATATTTTAAAAATTAGTTAGGATGGTATCCGGGGTCTGTCATATGTGAGATGCAAATCCAGCATCCCGTATGAATTTAAGAATTGAGTTTTCAATTCAAACAATACTCACTTGTAAAAAATTTTACAAGTTGAACTTGTTACACGTATATGCATATATACATATATATATATATATATATATACACGTACAGTTTCCGCTCAACGTCTTGGAAACGGCTCGTAAGGCATTATATATTGGTTTAACTTTCAACGAGCTTTAAAAATTGTTTGAATTACGCTGGCTGAAAATAAGCGTTATCAACAGTAGCAGACCATCTTCGATATATGTATGAATATTGCGAGAATGACTCCAAGTGCCTCGGTGGCCTAACAGGGAAGGCGATGGCACGGAAAGCCGGAAATTCCAGGTTCGACTTCTGGCCGAGGAGTTTTTTTGCAATATTTTAAAAATTAGTTAAAGGGGTATCCAGGGTCTGTCATACGTGAGATGCAAATCCAGCATCCCGTATGAATTTAAGAATTGAGTTTTTAATTCAAACAATACTCACTTGTAAAAAATTTTACAAGTTAAACTTGTTACACGTGTATGCATATATACATATATATATATACACGTACAGTTTCCGCTCAACGTCTTGGAAACGGCTCGTAAGGCCTTATATATTGGTTTGATTAATAAAAAGTAAGAATTACTTAGATTTAAGTAAAAACTATATAAAAAATTTACGTCGATGGTTTTGTTAAGTTTGAAGGGATTGTTACGAAACTAGTTGTAGAAGTTTAGTTAACAATTGTTTGTTAACAGTTATATTAATGTTTTGTTACCAATTGTATTAATGTCTATTAATAGATTATTATTTTGTTTATTATTTTGTTTATAAACAATTAAAGATTCTTGTTATAAAGAGTCGGCTTTTTTATAACATTTGATGGCTCTTTCATACCATTATGTTATGAAAAAGCCAAATTTTACTTTTCTTTTAAGTAAAAATATGTCTATTAAGTTTGTTAGATTTTGTCTTTTTGTTTATTACATAACACAAAGAAATAAATAAACAACAAATTGAAATAAGCGTTATGTTTGATTGCTTTTTAAATACTTTTTTTGGCTCCATACTAAAACTGGTTCTTTCATGCCACTCTTCCTCTACTTCTCGAGTTATAGGGTTTAAAAGTTAGAGAATTACTGGGCTCGAGTTATAGGGCTTTAAAGTTAGAGAATTAGCATTACTCAAGGTGCATCGCGTGGAAGTTGCATGTTTGAAATTTGTACTCCCTTCTCTCTCTCTCTCTCTCTCTCTCTCTCTCTCTCTCTCGCGAGTAGAGAAGACGTGTCACACATCGCTCCGTAAAAATTATAGGTTTTTAAAAATAGGTAAAATGGACCTTCCAGCCTTTAGGGCTACAGTTAGAGGTAGTTAATATAAGATATTTTGTAGATAGGATAGTGGAACGTTTCGATCTTTATTATTTTAGATCATCTTCAGCCACTGAATAAAAGTAAATAAAAAAATACATAACAAAATTAGAAGAATTTAACAAGAATCGTACATGAATTAAATATTGAGTATTATTATATGGCAAGCCACTTACTTTTAAGGGAAAACAACATCAAAAGACGCAATATGAGACTACTGTCAATATGAGAGAGAAGTCAAGTCAAAAAAGCAACAAACAACATGTTGGTGGATCAATTTGTTTGTGCATCGAGTTTGCTTAAGAGAAATTAATAAAAAAGAAAATGTAAAGTTGGTCGAAATAAAATTTTTATATATTAAATATAAACGGTAATAAAAATATAAAAATTGAACAATAGTATAAAAGAAGAAAGTCAAATTGTCATCAGGTTAAAATAAATAAAACTTGCGTACATCAGGAACGTAAAGTCAAATTAAAAAACTAACCAGAAAAAAAGAGTCAATAAAAACAATAATACTCACTGAGTAATTGGTAAATTAAACACAAAATACGTTGAATTCTCTCACATAGATAACACAAGGCACAAACATCTCGCATAACAGACGACGTGTAAATGCGAGAAAAACAAGGTATGAAAAACAAATGAGGGAAAAGACCAGTCTGAGAAAGAGGAGAGAATCGAGATATAAAAGATTATCTAATCATTTTCAAAATTAGCGGAGTATATATAGAATCTAACAAATCTGTGTCTTTCATTAAATTAATGCCGTGTTTCTGCATTTTTATGTACAACATCTCTGAAATAAGTTTCCTATGATAAAACTGTTCATTGTCGAGTATCTGGACATCATTCCAAGCAAAATTGTGTCCCAGATCACTCCGATGTTTGCTGACTATTGACTAACGATCGTAATTTAAGTATAAATTGCGTTGATGTTCAGTAATTCTTGTACGCAATTGTCTGCTTGTTTGGCCTACATAAGAGGCATCGCAAGAAAAACAGTTAATTTTATAGACAACGTTACTGCTTCTATCGCGATCGAGAGTGTCTTTAATGCACTTTAATGTAACTATTTAAAGAATTTTGATTTCTATATGATAGTCTGAAATTAAATGAGTTACTGATGAGTTACTAATGAGTTCTTGAGAACTTATCAGTAACTCCTTGCAAAAAAGGAACAGTAAAAAAACTCTCTTCTCCCGATTCAAACAAGTCTCATGAGATCTCACCACTCATCCTGTTTAATTTTTTGTTAAATAAAAAATGTAACCTCTTGTAAACTATCTTGAAAATCAAATCGAGAGGGTAATCATTGATTAACATTACAACAACTGCGTGGCCCTGATAAGATTCTCTCTATGGAATTTCGGGTGAGAAAGTAAGAAAGGCCTGTCGATAATGTCAAACATAACTCCAATTTTTTGTTTGAAAGGATGTTGTGAATAAAAATTAAGATAACGTCCTGAAAAAGTGGGCTTATGATACCAATTAAGAATCAGTATATCATCGACAACAGAAATAGACGTATCTATTGTAGAAAATTCATTGTTCTATTTTCCTCTAATTCGATCGTAAATGTAAATCTGAAATAGTAAGAATTAAATTTATTGGCAATAATATCGATCTTATCCCTCGGAGCAGCCATGAGAATATCGTCTACATATCGATAATAAAAAGGTAGACTCAAATTTAAAGTATTGAGAAAGTTTTCTTCGAGATCTTGTAGGACAAGGTCGGCCATGATGGAAGAGAGAGGAGAACTCATAGGGATACCAAATGTCTGTTGGTAAGTGGTGCCGTTGAAGATAAAAAATGTCGATGATAGTACAAATTCAAGGCCTTTAATGAATGAATCAAGAAAGATGTTTGTGTGATTCTTGATATAATCCCATCTCTTTCTCACTCCTTCAATAGCTAAGTCAAGAGGTATATTGGTGAATAATGAGACTACATCGAGAGAAAGTAATAAATCCGAGTTTTTAATGCGCAAACCCGATAAACCTCCGAAAAGATCAAAACTGTTTTTTACAAAGCTGCGTGGCTTAGATAGATTCTTGTACAAAATGTCATGTAAGAAGTAAGCAAGTTTAAACAGCGTGGTGTTTGTACAAGAGACTATAATTCTATAAGAAATGCTTGGCTTATGGATCTTCGGAAGTCCGTAGGTTCTAGGAAGTCAGCTTGTCATTACAAATCAAAGAATAGTAAACATTTGTGCTAATATAGTTCGCATTTTTCTAGGTCCTTAGACATTTATTTAACTTATTTTCAATTCTTTTTGCCGGATTCTTTATATTAATTTTCACATAAGTATCACGTCTTTTGATGTTGTTTTCTCTTAAAGGTAAGTAGCTTGCCATATAATAATATTCAATATGTAATTCATGTACGATTCTTGTTAAATTCTTCTAATTGTGTTATGTATTTTTTTATTTACTTCCATTCAGTGGCTGAAGATGATCTAAACTAATAAAGATCGAAACGTTCCACCATCCTATCTACAAAATATCTTATATTAACTATCTCTAACTGTAGCCTTAAAGGCTGGAAGGTTTATTTTACCTATTTTTGAATTTATATTACGGCCGTTTTTTCTAATTACAAGTTTTTTGTGAGTAAGTAATCAGGGAAAGTGGTAAAAAGTGGTTTAACTTATAGAGCTATAAAAAGTGAATAATTATGAGTATTATCTAGCCAGAATATGCTCAATTGTGGCTGTGAGAAGTGCATTTCTTGTTCGGGACGTTGAAGTCTTGCAAGACAGGTAGACGTTTTACATGGACATAAGAGTGCTGAGTGGATGAGACTTACGTGTGTAAGTGGATCACAGGTAACTGATCGCTTACGTTGATATTAACGATTTCGGTCGGTAATTATCGGCATAGACGATGAATATGCAGAATACCGATGTTCGGCATGTAAGAAGGCAATAAAAAACAAAGTTCCCAGCAAACATCACGTGTCAGCACGCCGTGAAAAGCATGCCATGTGAACAATATGTTGGTACAGTGCTGTTTAGTGATGACACGCGTTGTATGCTAACAAAATGATATCATGGCGTGCTGAGGTAAGCATTGCAGGAGGACCGACAGATGTCGCTACTTTTAATTTGGTGATTCTCCGGCAGCACAATCTATTCTTTCCCTCTGCTTGTCTTTTTCCCTTGTCTAGAAGTGTATCAGCTTCAGCATTGAGACCTTGTTTATGCCATAGACGTATAATATATAGACTGCGCGTTCCCTACCTTTGTCATGTTAAGAAAATGTTTTCGTTGAGAGAGACAGCTGGTGTTGAACAGTAGCGTCATCTCTGTCTAGCAAAGTAGTGAGGAAAGAAAAAGTCTTCGCTGATTGATAGAATAGTAGTAGAAAAGTGAGGATAAAAAAATAGTAAAGATGAAGAGGAATGAAAGAGATTAAGGGGTGATGATAGGTTAAGCGATATGAAACAGTATGCTTTGCGCACAATAGACAATATTAGGAAAAAAGAAATATATATATAGGAAATGTAACACTAATAAAATGACACTAATTTGCTTCTAATAATTACACACCTATGAAAAGTAGGGTGCTTTCCAACTATGTACACAGGCGACACTGTGTAACACACTGTGTAACACAGTGTGTAACACAGTGTGTAACACAGTGTCGCCTGTGTACGTAGTTGGAAAGCACCCAGAGAGAGAAAGTTACTATTCAAAGTATGTTGTTTCTCTCAACGTTGAAGACATCTTTTCAGCCAAACGCGCAGTCTATATATTATACGTCTATGGTTTATGCGGGCAATAACCGTTAACTTATTATTATACACATTCGGCAATTTTGTAAACAAAAAAATTGAAATCGTATAGTTTATCGGTTTTGATATAAGATAACGATTATTGCCGGCACAAACAAGGCTGTACTGTGTTGTGAAAAAGGTGCATCTTGCAATTTGTGCTCGGCAAGTTGGATATAATTATATTGGATATATAAAAAGTAAGTATACACACACATACATTTATAATTTTATATATTTGGCTTATATACACATTTTAACATATATGTGTAAGTACATGTATGAATATGTGCAAATTTCTATTTTCAATAAGGTAGTGATATTTCTACATATAATCTCTTCAAAATCTTTTAGTTGGTGTGCATCAGTTTTACAGTCAAACAAAAGACGAGTCTACACTATATTGTACAAAGGAAGGTCTACGTGCATTTCTGCGATTCTATACTCAGCAATTTGGATATACATATATTCTATTGGATTTATAAAGTAAAATTAAATAATGTTTAGACATTAACAATGGCTGTTTGAAGCAAAACACTGATGATGATGTGTATGTAAAAGTGTGTTACTTTATTTGAGAAAACTAATATATAACGTTTTTGGCCTTCGAATTAGGCCTTTTTCAATATAAGTAAACAAATAGTAGTGTTTATCACATACGTGTGGACATAGTTATAGAGTTCTTGAAACAAACTTAACACAACTACACATAATTACGCTCAGCGAGTACTTACAAAGTAACATACACCACTATTTGTTTACTTATATACTTACAAAGTAACATACACCACTATTTGTTTACTTATATTAAAAAAGGCCTAATTCGAAGGCCAAAAACGTTATATATTAGTTTTCTCAAATAAAGTAACACACTTTTACATATACATCTTCATCAGTGTTTTGCTTCAAACAGCCATTGTTAATGTCTAAACATTATTTTATTTTAAAAAATTTGAAGCTGATTACACCTATCATCATTTATTTATATAAAGTAAGTACACATACACACACATTTATAATTTTATATATTTGGCTTATATACACATTTTAACATATATGTGTAAGTACATGTATGAATATGTGCAAATTTCTATTTTTAATAAGGTTGTGATATTTCTACATATAATTTCTTCAAAATCTTTTAGTTGATGTGCATCAGTTTTACAATCGAACAAAAGACGAGGCTACACTATATTGTACGAAGGAAGGTCTACGTGCATTTCTGCAATTCTGTGCTCAGCAATTTGAATGCAAGAATATAATATAATTAAACATAATATAAGGATGTAAATATAATATGTATTATAAATACTTTATATATATTATAAATATTATGTATATTATAAATTTATGTATATTATAAATATTGAATATATTCTAAAGAAAGAAATATTTTTAAAATTGTTTTATTTATATTTTAACTGAAAAATCCTAACCTAAAAGCAGGATTTAGTACTGATCAAGACTTGTGTGTTTGCATGATGCCGGCATTCTGAAGTGCATTCTGCTTATACAAAACTCGCATAGAGTGTTGAGCATAACGTGTCGTCGCGATGCTTGCCAGATAGACCTGTATCTGGCAGTCACAGAGACAGCACGCCATGGAAAGCATGCTTGCATAATGCCGGCACGTTGCCATCATTTTGTTTGCTGGGTTGTTAAGTGCAGGTTTTGTGTCAAACTGTTTTACCACCCAGGATGTGTAAGTAAACATAAAGTTTACGATAGAAACCGGAAATTGGTGCCATGTGCTGATCCATTTGAAGAGTTTTTCGTTGAAAACGGCCAAGAAGCAAATATGAAGAAAGCGCCGAAGACGGCAGGGAGCAGCAGGGATACGACAGGATCTACAGGATCTATAGATTCTGTGGGATCATTCACGGCACAAAGTAGTGGAAATAAATCAAGAATGAGTGGATCGATTGGCATTGATAAAATAGATTATCTTATAAGAACTGTAAAAAAAAAATCAAAGATGAAACAACATGTAAGAAAGAAATCAAAGTGATGATTAAAGAGATAGTTCGAGAGGAATTGGGAAACGTTAAACAAGAACTGGAAAATCTAAGAAGAATGATACAGGGAGTAGTGTGCGAACCAGCGTCAGGAACGCAAAGAAGCTACAGTAAAACAGTTAAAGAAATGAAAAGAGAAAATATTATAATTGTGAAACCAAAATTGGAACAGGAGAGTAAAACCACAAAAAAGCTAATAAAAGAAAAAGTGGATATTAAGAACATGGCGATCGGAGTAACAAAATTACTAACAAAATTAAGAAAAGGAAGCAAGGGAACTGTAATACACAGCACATTCAAAAAGTTCCGGGACTGATGTTGTATAAAATCGAAAAGTGGCGCTATCTGTGTTTCCATTGCGGAACTTTTTTTCACTCTTCCTTTAGCTACTGTAAAAATTTCAAAGCGCTATCTCGATTTAATAGCGAGTGCGAAGTGTCGGAAGTGTGTGTGTTTGATTACGCGTGTCACGATCTCTACAATAAAGCAACGTGCTGCAATTAAATTTTGTTTTAAACTGAAGAAATCCGCTTCGGAAACACTTGAAATGTTGCGTCAAACTATAAATGGCGTAGTCATGGAAAAGAGCGGCCGGTGAAAATCCGCGCGGTGAAATCCAAAATCAAGACAATCATTTCTTTTTTCTTCGATTCTCATGGCATTATCCATAATGAATTCGTTCCTCCGGACCCAACAGTGAATGCTGCCTTCTACAAAGATGTCCTTGACAGATTATTGAAACGAATAAAGCGCGTGCGGCCAAAACAGTACCGGTCCGGCGATTGGTTCCTTTTGCATGACAACGCACCGGCGCACACGTCAATATTGGTGATTTTAGCTAAAAAAAAGGTCAGTCATCAACCACCTCCCGTATTCGCCAGATTTGGCTCCTGCGGACTTTTTTTGTTCCCGAAATTAAAAACGACAATGAAGGGAGAGCGTTTTGGCGATGTACGAACATCGAAAGGAACGTGACACGTGTCATCAGGGAAATTCCAGAAGAGGCTTTATCTGGAGCCTTCCAGCGACTTTACAAACGATCAAACATTTGTACAGAAAGAGGAGGGGAGTATGTTGAAAACTGAATACACCATTTTTACATAACTCATGTTTTTCTTCTTAAAAAAAATTAGTCCCGGAACTTTTTGAATACACTGTGTAATGGGATGTGAAACTGGAAAGGAAGTAAAAAAATTGAAGACGTTCAAGCTAAACTACGAGAAAATTATAAAGTAATGGAATCACCACACTCAAAGCCAAAATTAAAAATTACTAATGTAGGGATAGAAGAGATAAATTTAAATAAATTCTGTATTCTTAGCACTGTCGAAAACTAGATTGACTGATGAGATTGAAGATAGTGAAGTGAGCGTTCAGGGTTATAATATAGTTAGGTGTAATACTAAGAACAGAAATACAAGAAGGATTATTTTATATATAAGAAGCAATGTTCAATATAAAATAGTATTATAGCAAAAATGTTAAAATTGAACTGTTGGTGTGTAGCGGTAGAAGTAAAAAAAAAATTGTATAAAAGAGTGATTATGGTAGTATATTATTTACCAAGCGCGTCGCATGATGACTTTATGAGATTTCTGGAAGATATAGTAGAGGAATTAACAATAAAAGAAGAATGTATAGTAATTGATAACTTTAATATAGATCTTATATAAATTCCTTTTATGCAAAGAAGCTACAAACGACACTTCTGAGTTTAAGTATAAAACAATACGCTACTAAAATCGACAAGAATCACAAAAGAGAGTCAGACAATCATTGATTTAATCTTCGCTAATAATGATAGTTTAGAGGTACAAGTAATTTACGAACCTAAAATTACAGATCATGCATGGCTTTGAGTTAAATTTGGTGCTGGGAGAAGTGAAAATAACTATAGAGAATTTAGGAGAGAAGCTAGGAGCTTTAAAGAATTTGATGTAAATGAATTTACCAGATTAGTAGAAAATAAATTGCATAAAAGACAAGATATAGATGTCAATATAAGAGCGACAAAGCTTGTTGACAGTATAGTAGAAGCGTTAGATATAGTGGCGCCGATAAGAAAGTTTAAAATTTCGAAGGTGTGGGAAGGGAAAAAATGGTTCTCAAATAAAATAAGAGAAGCAGATGATAAAAGGAATAAAACATACAAGAAAGCGGTTTATGAAACTAGTGAGCAAAATTGGTTGCAATTTAAAACTGAAAAGAATACAGTTGTAAACTTAATTAGAGATACAAAAAAGAGTATTATGAAAATATGATAAATCTCAACAAGGAAAATTTTACGATTATGTGGAAAACCTTGAAAGAAATAATTAAAAGTGAGCCAGTGAGAACAAAAACAGTAGAAAGTATAGATTTTAAAATCTTAGATAATACTGATAAGCNGAATGTAGCCGATAAATTTAATTTATACTACATAAAAAGTATTAATACTATAGTACAATCTATAAATGTAGGTCTAACGGTACAAATAAAAAAACTTATTTATGTTATCGAGGACAAAGGAATTATGGAAAATTTCGAGATAATAGGGCTAGACGAGTTAGAGAAAATTTTTATAGGATTCCCAAAAAAGAAAGGTACGGATGAGGGGATAACTAGTGTATTAAAAGCAGCTTTTTGCGTAATAAAAGAGGAGTTTGCAAATATAATAAATAGTTCTTTGAGAGTTGGTTGCTGTCTGGAAGGATGAAAAACTTCGACGATAGTGCCAATACCAAAAAATAAAGCAAAAAAAGCAAGTGAATACAGACCAAGTAATATATTACCAATATTTGAGAAAGTGTTAGAATTAGTAGTAAAAGAACAGCTTGAAATATATCTGGAAAGTAATGCTATTATTACAGAGCATCAGTCGGAGTTCAGAAAACAATATTTGTTCGAAACAGCGATTCAAACAGTCATTGACGAATGGAAACTAGTAGTAAGTGAGGGGAAAATGGTGGGAGTAATTTTCATGGACCTTAAAAGAGCGTTTGAGACAATAGATAGAAAAAGATTATTAGGGCAATTGTATCAGTATGGAATTAGAGGAGTTTAGAATGGCTTAAGTCGTATCTAAGCAATAGGAAACAGCAAGTGCGATTTAATCATAAGTGGTCTAAGTTACTAACAACTGAATATGAAGTACCACAGGGATCAGTACTGGGACCTTTGTTATTTATAGTATATATAAATGATATAATCAAAATCTGTCCAGGAGGATGCAGTATAAAAATGTTTGCTGATGACACCTTAATATACGTAAGTGGAGAAAGTAGCACGGATTTAGAGAGTAAAATAAATACAGAATTCAATGTAGTCGAGCAATAGATGAATATAAACAAGCTAAAAATGAATGCAGGAAAAACGAAATTTATGATAGTTAGAAATATAAGAAAAGAATTGAGATGTAATATTACACTAAAATGTCTGAACGGTACTGAAATAGAGCGTGTAGAAACAATGAAATATGTAGGTATAATTATTGATGACAAACTAAGATTTAAAGCTCATTGTGATTATATGCTACAGAAAATAGGTAAAAAATCGAGTTTCTTAAATAGAATAGGCAATTTTATATCAGCGTACACTTGATGAATTATATACAAGACAATCATAGCGCCGCACTTTGAGTATTGTGCGTTGCTGTTACTAGATATGGATGAAACACAGCTAACAATAAGTCAGTCGCAGATAGCACAAAACCGGGCTATGAGAGTAATATTACAATGTGATAAGTATACCAAAGTAGAATGTATGCGGGATGCACTGCAATTTATGTCCATAAAACAACGATTATATTATAATGTTTGTATATTTATTTTTAAGATCTTAAGAAACATGGTACCATTAAGAGATAGATTAGAAATAATAGAAAGTGAAAGAGAAACGAGACAAATTGGAAACCTTAAACTAAAATTAGGAAAAACAAGGAGCGCACAAAAAAATGTTTTATGAAAGGATAAAAATGTACAACGCCTTATTAGCGAAAATAAAAAGTAAAGGAAGACTCAAATCATTTAAAAGAATGTTAAAATCATATGTTATAGCAAATGTTTGTTAAAACTGTATTTAAGATAGCTGAGGAAGCTAAATAAAGATCAATCAATCAATCAATCAATTATTTAATCAATCAATCAATCAAATCTCTCTCTCTCTCTTTCTTTCTCTCTCTCTCTCTCTGTCTGCTTGCCTCTTTGTGTGTGTGTGTGTGTGTGTGTGTGTGTGTGACCTGGCAAACTTCACAAGGTCAATCTTTTATCACCAGTAGAAACATTTTTTTAAGCCCTATAACATTGCTTCTTACATACAGGGTTTGCTAAAGTTGATCGGTTTTGAGACGTTTTGCTGTAAAGGAAGTATTTTTTTCACCTTGTATAAAAAAAGTATTATATATGGTATCTTTTTCTTTATTTTTTTTTATTTAGAAAAAAGTACCAGCCATAAGAACACGCTTACGTTGCTTAAGGTTAAAAAATACAATACAAACGATAGGGATCTAGTGATTAAAGTGCAGAACGCTAGCGAGGAGACGCATGTATAGGGTGCATCTCCTTTGTACATAGGAATATCACATGAAAAGTAGCGGGAATTTTGAATATCAAAAATATCGTTCTGTATGTATGTATGGACAACAGTAGCCCGTCTAGTGCCCGCTTAAAATGAAAAAAGGGGAGTAATTATTACGCATATGATAGCTCTTTTTACTGAAAAGAATCTTAAATCACCGGGCAACAGTGTTGCTAGATGGGACGCTTTTTTGGCGTATACCAAAAAGAATACATACAGCATATACCACTGGCCGGCGGCCAGTGACTGCTGGAATTATTGGCTGCGTTCAGCAAAACAAGCTGCTTTGCAACTGTTGTAAGATTTTCTGCTGAACGCCACTTAGCGGTTTACACTTTTGCAATATGTTTGCTAAGCGGTTGCCATGTTTTGCAGCAAACTCAAAATATGCTTAATAAGCGCAGCGGAACATGATTGCGCGGCAAACTTTGACAACCTCACATACAAACATTATTTACTTGTGTCCAATTAAACAGAAATAATATAAATATATATAAGTAAAATATATATTACTTCAAAACAGATCCGTGACACTCTAAAATATTCTACAAATAGAATATTTGTGTATCGAGGAATGACTAACTCAAAATAATTTTCATTTCTTGAACTTTTATTTCTTTAAATTTCTAAATGATTTTTATAATTATACCGTTATTGTCTAGATCTTCTAGTAAATTAAAATTATTATTTGTAATACCGTCCTCTACGGCAATGTGTATTATTTCCTTCATTTTTCTAGGTTTACTAAATAAAACTAACATAAAAAGAGCATTACAAAAATATAATTATAAAAAAAGTAAAATATACTTATAAAATATTTTAGTTTTATATTTATAGTGTATATACCTAATCTACCTACATATACGTAGAATGTCATACACACACACAAAAGCGTTCAGCAGAACATTAAAGCTGTCGGAAGCATAGCGCAAAGCGCTTGCTAAGCACTAAGTTCTGCTGAACGCAGCCATTGATATGTCTGTATGTGTTTAATAATGCGTATTGCCTTTTCTAACATTTAACAATTCGTTTATTCGTTGAGAAATACTGTTAATCAAATTTGGTATTTCTTCTTGTCTATTTCTTTCTAGTACGGTATGTATAACTTTGTCAAAAAAAATCGTAAAAAAATATTTTAAATATAGATTTGTTTGGAAAGATGACCTTCAACACTCATACAATTTTGTATCAAACAGTCGATTACTCTGACCAATGTAACAGTTTAAATACAAAAGGTTTCTTCCTGTTTTTCACAGTCTATCTTCAATAGCCGCCATTTTGTAAACTATTGTTTGTAACTTAAGTTTAAGTTTTTAAATTAATAATAACAAGAAAAAGATTCATCGGGCTCAGGAGTCTTTAAACTAATGAATGAAATAAATTCGGTTGTAGGAACCGTTTGTAGGATGTTGTGCAGAGAATGTGCTTATATATACAGGGTGTCTGACAACGAACTATAAAGCCGCCGTGTGTAGGTAGATCGGGTCATTCTGAACAGAAAAGTTATTTACCATTTTGCAAAATTCGCAATATTTATCGAGATATGAATTGTTAAATGTAAGCCAATGAGAGCGCGGGGAGCGATGATCGGACTCTATAGGCGTGCACGATTATCAGCTGGAAAGAAAAATGGTTTCTCTCATGTCATGTCTTAGCAACGAGAGGCGGAGTAAACAAACAAGCGCGGCGCGACTCAGCTTCTTGCGATCGGGCGCTACTCGGCGGTACGCATCGAGCGGCGGCGAGCGAGGAGTATCGCACCGGTACCCCTCGCTCGCCGTTGTTTGCTGCGTACTGCCGAATAACGCCCGATCGCAAGAAGCTGAGTCGCGCCGCGCTTGTTTATTTACTCAAGTAAAAGATAATCGAGGTTGCTTTTTGTAATCAGCAAATTCTCACGACAGTGTAAGCAAACGATAAAGCTAACTGAAAAATAAAGAGAACGTCTTCTCGTCCGTATAATAATGTCTTTTCCGTCGATAGAGAGAAATGACAACGCTATCATTTCCTCACCACCTTGCGGTAGATAGCACGGTGCGTTTTTTTTTTAGTGGTTTCCCCAGGAGGCCTAATCCACTCTCATTATTTAACTTAAAAACTGTTCAAAGTGCCGTCCTCTTTCTTGTAAACAGAGTTCGGCTCTTTAAATATTGCGCGTCGCACGGTGCGCCATTTCCGGCGTAATAGTATTGAAGGCCGCAACAATGGCTTCACGTACTTCGTTTTCTGTACCATTACGCCGATTTTCTACTACATTTTTTATATAACCTCACACAAAAAAGTCTAAGACATTTAAGTCTGGCGNCCGTGCCGGCCAGGTGATTGGGCCACCACGACCTATCCACCTTTCCGGATAACGCGCATTTAATATTTCGCGAACTTCTCGTGAAAAGTGAGCAGGAGCTCCGT
>NW_018021859.1:0-16583 GCF_002006095.1 Pseudomyrmex gracilis
AGGTTATGGCGGAACTCCGACCCGATGGGGTTTAATGGACCTCGGATTCGGATTCAGCGACCCCAAAAACATATAATAAACATGGTCTGATCCCCAGGCCAAAGAAATTTTTTTTTTTTGTGTGGCTGTGTAATTAATATAATACTGAATAATTGGAGCCCTTTGAACTCCTCTTCCTGGCGGCCCTCCTCTTTCCGGGGGCCCTCCTCTTCCCCGCGGCCCTCCTCTTCTATGTGGCCCGCTGGCACTGCCTCGACCGCCTCGCTGGAGGTACCAGCGGGCCCTGCTGCGCCTAGCTCCTTTTCTGTGTCTTCCTAAAACAAGAATTATTAATAAAAAATGATTTCCAATTATTATATTCAGTTACTTATAGTTATATTAAAAAAATAACTTACTCGTCACATTGTTCTGCTGCTGCTGTTGTTGGTGCTGCAGTTCATGCTGCTGTTGTTGAAGCTGCTGTTGAGGCTGCTGGTGCTGTTGTTGCAACACTTGTTGCTACTGCTGCTGCTGTTGCAGTTGCAACAATTGCTGTTGCAACAATTTGTTGCAGCATTTGCTGCAATGATGCTTCTGTAGAAAAACAATTTACATATATTTTATAATTTATTACATAAAACCAATCAAAGAAAATATTAGCATGAGGTAGATGCAACAAATCTGGGAACAAATGAATAGATCTTACCTACATAAATAGCAAGTTGACTACAGTATAACAAAAACTTGATAATAAAACGGCCAATGTGAGCCAAGGGACACAGTAAGTAATGTGTATGTATATTTCAAAAAAACTATTTATTGACGTTTCGATTCCTGGTTGGGATCCTCTTCAGAAATAACTGTAACAATATTATTTAACATAAAAAATACACTTAATGTAAAGGATCGTATACAATAAGAAAAACCAAAAAAGTACTCACAAACAATAAATTAACAAATTCGCATGACACGTACAATTTGTGTCGCGCACATGGTAGACACAAATAAATCCACCCGTGTTGTTACTCTCAACGTTGTTACGAGAATAAATCGAAAGTCAAATATACAAATAACAGAGAAAAGATAGAGAGGGACCAGAGACACCTATAGTTATCGCAACAAGAAATTGAATTTAAAGTTTCTCAAACTTTTCAACCAAAGGCAAATATGAATTATCTAGCAACTCCGTGTCGCTTTGTAAATTGAGGCCGGCAGTTTGTTTCTTAATGTAGAGCATCTCAGAAACAAGGCGCTTCCTATATGAGTGTTCCTCATCCAATATTCGGACGTTATACCAATCAAAATCATGGTTATATTCTATTCTATGGTCGGTAATAACAGAAGGTTGCGTTGCATTGCGATGAATGTGGCTCCTATGTTCATTAATGCGTGTNTTGAGTAGTCTCTTCGTTTGTCCTACATATGAAGACGGACAATCTTTACATTTTATGTGATAAACAATATTAGATCTGGCTGCAGAAGGCAAAGGATCTTTGTGAACATGAATAAATCTAGATAGTTTTCCACTAACAAAGGCAATTCTCCTGTCTATTCTAGATTTAACAAAGTCGGCCACACCATTCGCAAATGAACGCAGATACGGGACAACAAAAAATTTTTTATTCTCATTATCCTCCTCGAGAACACGCCTCAGTCGACCTTCGCTCCCCACAGTAACATTAAATAAGCCTTTGAGACGTTTACGAATCACATCGAAGATTAATTGTATCGGATAATTGTTGTTAAGAAGGATATTTCCAATGAGCTGGACATTTTTTCATAAAACCTGCGAAAGGATGCGAAAGAAAAAACGCTCTATCGATCAAACCAATGATCGTTCCAATTTTCTGACAGCCAGGATAGTACGAATGGAAATTTAAGTAACGGCCAGAAAATGAAGGCTTGTGATACCAATCAGTGATCAGACAATTGTCAACGATGGTCAAGGTTACGTCAAGAAAATTTAAAGAATTATTTTCACCAATCTCAACTGAGAATTGGAGTCTTGGATGATAAGAATTAAAGCAGTCAAGTATCTCTTTATGATACGCCTTTGGCGCAGCCAAGACAATGTCATCTACATATCTTAAATAAAAAGAGGGGATAAAAGAAAGCTTGCCGAGTGCGTAGTTCTCAAGGTTCTGCAGAACAATATCGGCAATAACTGGAGAAAGAGGGGAACCCATTGGCGTTTCAAATGTCTGTTTATAAAATCTATTATTAAAAATAAAATAAGTTGAATTCAAAACTAAGCGAACCGCCATAATGAATTCATCACGAGGTAAAGTTGTTTCCTTCTCCAGATAATGCCACCTGTCCAGAAGACTATCGACCGCCAGATCCAAAGGAACATTAGTAAATAAAGAGATCGCATCCAAAGAAATAAGTTCAAAATAATTGTCAATGTAAATGTCCGAGATTTTCTTCACCAAAGAAAAACTGTTGGAAACATAACTCTTAGCAAAAGGTAAACTCTTGTAAATTATTTTATGTAGAAAGAATGCTAACCTTTGAAGCGGCGTGCCGACAGACGAGACAATGATTCTAAGAGGAAAATTCTCTTTATGCATTTTAGGCAGACCATACGCCCTAGGTAAATTCGCCACAGAAACATTAAGAAACTTGTACAATGTATCAGAAATATAGTCACTGTTTCTCCATCTTTTAAACAAACTTTTTAAACCATCTAGAAGTTTATTGACTGGATTGCGCTTTAATTCAATATAAGTACTAGTATAGAAAGAAGAGTATGCATTTTTTTAATATAAACATTCTTATCTAATGCAACCACCATATTTCCCTTATCGGCTTTGGTGAGCAATACATCTTTATTGTTTTTTAAGAACGTCTTTGTGGCTGAGAGAGCAGACAGAATGTCAAAATCTATATTCGAACGTTTTTCTTTACTCTTGATGTTGGAAAGTATAGAAACAAATTTATTTCTAAACTCCATCTTCATTGCAGGAGAGAAATCATATAAATTATTTTCTAAATATTTAATGAAGTTTATCAACATCTTATCATTCCATTGCGGAGACAAACTAAAACCTTCCCCTAATTGTAATAAACCCATAACTGGAGACGGAATATTGACCGAAGTAAGGTTGATAAACCATCCCTTCTTTAAGGATAACAAATCAGGGTTAACATTAGTAAAATTCTGTGAGGAGATATCAACTTTCACAACACTCTCTACGGCAGAAGAAAGAGGTGTATCAAAAGAGAACTTAGATTTGGAGTCCTCAGTTGAGTTAGTTTTAGTCTTATTATTATTAGAACGTGAAGACATTCTTTCTTGTTTTTGAGAATTGACTGATATTTTACAAAAATATTTAATATTTTTAATATTTGTTGTATCGCGTGAAATTTTAAAAAATCTTCTCTGTAGCCACAAAAATTTCTTAATTAATTTACAACGTACATTATCGAACAATCTATGTAGTGAGACATCTTGTGTAGAGAAAAACCAATTATAAATATATACGGGAAGGGACTTACAAATGTCCTTATGTACAGATAATAACAAGTACTTTAAATGTTTACAATACCTGTGCATGTCATATATTTTCAATTTTATAATCTTATTCGCAAAACCAGTCGCATGATGTACATAAATATCTTTCGACTTCCCACTGAAAAATTCGTCCTTCTTTCTTGTAAATAAAAATTCCAGATGACGTGAGTAGAGATTATTACGTTGGCAGGATATTAAAAACTCCAACTGTAGAGTAATCTTAATAAGCATCCTACTGTAGTTAATCCATAACTTCAAAATTCTCATCACAGATAGTCCAAAATTTCTGGATCGAAACGTCAATAAATAGTTTTTTCGAAATATACATACACATTACTTACTGTGTCCCTTGGCTCACATTGGCCGTTTTATTATCAAGTTTTTGTTATACTGTAGTCAACTTGCTATTTATGTAGGTAAGATCTATTCATTTGTTCCCAGATTTGTTGCATCTACCTCATGCTAATATTTTCTTTGATTGGTTTTATGTAATAAATTATAAAATATATGTAAATTGTTTTTCTACAGAAGCATCATTGCAGCAAATGCTGCAACAAATTGTTGCAACAGCAATTGTTGCAACTGCAACAGCAGCAGCAGTAGCAACAAGTGTTGCAACAACAGCACCAGCAGCCTCAACAGCAGCTTCAACAACAGCAGCATGAACTGCAGCACCAACAACAGCAGCAGCAGAACAATGTGACGAGTAAGTTATTTTTTTAATATAACTATAAGTAACTGAATATAATAATTGGAAATCATTTTTTATTAATAATTCTTGTTTTAGAAAGACACAGAAAAGGAGCTAGGCGCAGCAGGGCCCGCTGGTACCTCCAGCGAGGCGGTCGAGGCAGTGCCAGCGGGCCACATAGAAGAGGAGGGCCGCGGGGAAGAGGAGGGCCCCCGGGAAGAGGAGGGCCGCCAGGAAGAGGAGTTCAAAGGGCTCCAATTATTCAGTATTATATTAATTATTAATGAAATTAATATAATACTGAATAATTAGAGCCAAATATCTTATACATATATACATACATATATGTGCATATATATATATACATATATATTAAATATATATTAAATAAGCTATTTTTTATAAAAAAAAAAAAAACAGTATTGTCATTTTACTCCTTTATAAAAAACAAAGTATGGTATTCTATATTTTAAATATGGATGTCTATCCAACATCCATATTTAAAAACCTAAAAGACAGAAATAAAATGTGGTAGAATAGGGCTACAGGCGAAGGTCCACGTTAAAAAACCTAACGCGATATTAGTGGCATCTCCTGGGTAGTGCGGAAGACCACTTCTTTATAATATTACCTACAATATCATTGCAAAACATAAAACTTATGTTACATAATTGTTGCGAAAATGTTTAATATTGTTACATAAAATATCTCTGTAGCAAAGTTTATTTATTTATTTATTTTCGATTCGTTTTCTATGGGAAAATGCATGACATTTCATGTATTTCGAAAAATGACATTGTTGTAAAATTGATTCCATAAATTGCGGTGTCACCAACACGGATATCTCGATGTGTGAGACGAGCGAGAAACGTAGAACGTCACGCATCCACGTGTCTAGAGTAAACACATCGAAGCTTTCATTTTTGCTGCTCGATCGACGTTATGATCTAATTTGAGAATATATACTGGACAATTTGTGTAAAGAATGAAATTGAAAGCCTATATTAAATATTATGTACTATAAAACCTCAAGCCTTTTTATTGAACTTATGTCTCACAAAGCTTTACACACAATTTTTATGTAAAAGACGTACAATATTTATATATTTATATTTATTTTCGAGATTTACAATCTTAAAAAAAGTACGTAATATTATTGATGTTAGTAAAACATCTCAAGATGCATTATACTTTTTTTAGAAATTATTACATATGAGTTAACTGAAAGAATTCAAAAGTTTTTTGAATATTGAAAGTTATTAGTGTTCTGTTTTTATATATATTTTGTTTTGTAAATTATGACGAGAGAGAGAGAGAGAGAGAGAGAGAAAGAGAATTTACATTTTTTAGACATATAATCTCAAAATATTTAGTTCATATTATACAAAATTCAATTAATATATTATATTCATGTGATGTGAATTAAATACTTTAGGATTGTGTTTCTGTAAAATGTAGATTCTTTTCGTGATTTACAAATTAAAAATATAGAAAAATTAGTAATACTAATAATATAGTTTATATATATATATATATATTAAATGTTTTTCAATAATCTAAAAAAATTATCTAAAAACTTTAAAATTATCGCAGTTAACTTTTAATAAGAATTAATAACAATGTAATAACAAATGCATCTTGAGATGTTTAACTCATCCTTATCAATAATATTGTCTACTTTTTCTAAGATTGTAAGTCATGGAAAAGCATTTTTCGTTGTCATATTGTCATAGGCTACAAGCGCGTAACGAAACATTGCTTTCTAGCCTCAGTGTCTTGCTCACGTAGCGGGCTTGGTGGAAGCGAGGCAGAACATAGTATGTCTGCGCTCTTTCACGAGCCGAACAGCCGAGCGTGACGTCACGCACACGGACGGCGGTTCTCGCTTGTATGCGTGGCTCCCACCACCTCGGTGCTCTTGGTGCTAGCCTGCAAGATCTTACATCACTGCTCTCAATGAGGTGTACAAAACGTGTAAATTACGTCATTAAAGTGTACTACACTTTCAAGAAGAACAGCGTGTAATGACGTAACTCAACGTCACTTCCGGCAAGAAAAACGCTAAAGTGTACACTTTACACTAAAGTGTATAAAGTGTATGCAAGAAAAACAGACCTTATATGAGCAGGATAGAAAAGGTGTAACGCAACGAGCACGCCACTGCGCCGAGCCAACAAATCCTGAGTAAAACTTCTGGGCGCCAGACGCGGAACCGCGTCAAATCCTGCGTCGCTCGACACAACGGGGGGCCGGCTAGCTCTAATGGAGAGGGGCTGGGTTTATTGTCTTTATAATCTAGGCTGTCCCTCCAATGATGGAAAGAAATTGCGCGGGTGAGGTATAGAGGCGAAACGAGACGCTAGATTGTCCGAGTTAACAAATTTATTAAAAAAAAGGAATTAACAATAAAAAGAAAATAAGAACAATAAAAGAGATTTTAAGCAGAGTAAAGAAAAGCGGTAACAAAGCGTAGTACAGAACAAGAAATCAAGACATGACGCAAATACGCAAAGACATCAAAACACGCCACCACGTCGCGCGGCCGGGACGAGAGGTCAAACAAGGTCGTACGACTGATGGTTCAACAGCTGTTGCTGGTCGTGCAGAACAGCGCTCCACATAATGGTAATTAGGTGTTACGCTTCTTAATTCTGGCGGGAATATAGCGCAGACGTATCGCCCACCCACGGCGACAAAACTTTCGCCGGATGATTACAGCAAGATGCAAACAAGCGTAAAAGCAAGCGGTGTCGATGAGACGCAAAGCGGGAATGTGAGGCCGGAAGGGGCGTCGGTCCTAAGTTCAACCTTTACCCGAGACGCTACGATACGATAGCCTCCGATAATTCGTTTCAATCCGGTCGTTCCTCAGGAAGCTTACACCGAATAATTCATATGCCGACCGCAGCGATCACGTATTATCGTACGTCCGCGAGTCGATTCGACAATAATTACTACCGGGACTCCCCCGGCGTCGGCGTCCGATTCTCATGAATTTCGGTACTTTCTCGACACCGATAAGGCTTCTCTTCCGATCCACACACTCCCCGCGTAATCAGGGATCGCGGTTCGATCCGACAGGCCCGCACAGCGATTCGGTACGACAGTGTTTTGCAGTGAGTAGCTAGAGCAAGGTTTTTCAGTAACGTGATTCAAGTCGAAATCGTCAATTATCACGACCGCGCTAAGAGTCTCGCAATAGCTAAGCCGGTACGACAGCACCAAGGATCTCGCGCCGCAAAATCGATACGACAGCACGCGATATAGCAGCGCAGAGACGATACATGCAATACATCACTATCAAGCGCAAAAAGTATGTTTACAAAAGCTACAGTTTCACAGAAGACGGATTGCTACTTGGCGCTTCCCGAGCGGCCCCAGGGCTTGTCACAGCATTCAACAGAATACTCGCGAAATCTGAACGCACTTAAGCCTACGAAGAAATGCCACGAAGCCCCGTGAATCCGATTCTAGCCGCTCACGAATGAATAAATATGGCAAAGGCTTCGTCCTTGCCCGACACGCAACGCGATAATTGGCGACTAGCCTCGACACGGAACTCGGCACGCAGATTCGTGGCTACAAGAAACGAGGCACCTCACCGGATATCGTCGTCCTGCGACATAACGTCCTTTCTGTTCGGCTCTCTCAGAGACGGTACCTTCCGGGAGTCCTTTCATGCGTCCGGCTCTCACAAGGGTTAGCGACCAAGAGAGCGAGGATCGCGATCGATTCGGGGTCGATGCGCCGGGGCGTGCTCAGTGTTTACAGTTTTGGCTTCCTTACAGCATGCTAAAGCGGTGGAAGGGATGCGCACAACAGCAGCGAGTTTATGCAATTAGAACTCGCTACTGTTGTGCGCATTCTATCTACCTCTTTAGCATGCTGTAAGGAAGCTAAAACTGTGAACACTGGGCGCGCTAGGATCGCGCGGGGTCGGCCGCGCCAGTCAATCAGAGCGCGGCGTTTTATCAAGCGCGGCGCTCGCGGTCGCGCGAGCTACAAGAGTCTGACCCGCGAATTATGAATGTGCTTTTCCTTCGCAAGATTCCTCTTTCGCCTCGCGTTGGCTGAGTGCCTCTGGTCCGGCTGGCTGGGGGCGGATTTCCAGAAGGTCACATGTCGGTTCCTAAGCTCCTCAGAGCTGGTAGCTGACCCCAAAAGGCAGATTTATCCGCTGTTATTTCCAGATGTTTACTGCCGCCTGGCGACGTTGTCGCTCGCGTGCCGCTTGCGCTCTCTGGCGTATGGGATTGAGCCTGCCCGCTGAGTCAGGGCCGTAGCCTCAGTGTGCGCTGCCACTGACGCTTCCTCGATCCCCTTTGTTCCTTGCTCGCTCCTTATCCAGGTCCCGCTCTAGATTTCGTGTCTGCTCGTCTTCCTCGGTGTCCTTCGACGGGGTGAGCTCTCGGGGGGTGGGGTGAGGCGCCATATTTTACATAATAATAAAAAAATACAAAACAAAAAAAAATAAGCAACTAAATCAAAACGAGATACGGGGTGCAAGCCCTGGAGGATCCTGGCGCTCAAGACCGGCACACACTTCGGGACTCCCTCAAAGGATAATTTTGGCAAGGGGGGAGCGGCGCGAACACCATGTCACGTACTATAGGTATAATAAAAATTGAAAATATTTTTGTGCAGAAAATATAAAATTAAAATTACAAATAAAAATACAAAATAGACGTGGGAACCTAAAAGGTAGGATGGCTTTTTTTCAGCAGTAAGTAGCGCCAATAAGAGCGTATTCATAAAGCTAAGAATGTGAGTGCGTTCGTCTTGGTTACTTTTTCACTAATAGCGTTTACGAATACCGTTTTTGTCGTTCCCCTGATAGCCAAGCATGTTTTGTAAAATTATGTAACTTAATGCTGAGCTGAAATTTTCAACTAGTTGCTGTGTATTTGCTGAATACATGATGCATAGTCACACGTAATCGACAACACGAAGGCAAATTTGAGACATTTTGTGTCAGCAGATTCAGAGCAAACAAAGAGCAACTATTGCTCATTACGTTGTCAACAAAATGACTTTTATTTATAGAAAACTCTTTGCTTTATCATTCGTTTTCGGCAACATAAGAGCAACATGACGATAACAAAACAAGACACCGATGTCTGTACTTCTGTCGTATGGTTGGTAAAAACTGTTGACATATATTTATTCTATCTTGTAGCCCATTAAATGTCGAAAACGAATGGCCGTCTTTTAGAATAAGTAGACAAAAATAATTATATTTTAGTAAGGAACAAGTAGTCTTGCGGACTGAGTGCAGGGATTGCAAATATGAAGGTCTCGAGTTCAAATCCCACCCATCACCTTAGGATTTTTTCCAGGTCCGGTACTTTTCATCGAGTTAATCAGTTGATCGGCGAACTAAATCAGATCTCCAAAGATTAATTTGAGTGAAATCTCGAATTAATTAATTCCCCTTTCACAGAGCGATGTGTGTTATTGAATATATATTTGTTCGTTTTCGACATATTGTATTTTTGCTGAAATTTATGACGTGTTGTTGGCAACTTGTTGTCATGTTGCTCTTTATGTTAGTGATAAACCGTTGACAGCAAATATACAGCAAGTTGTCGGCAACACATGTTGAATACGTGTCATGTCAAACCAAAGACAAATGCCTGACTCACCTTGTTCTAAATTTGCTGAAAACTCAAGCGTTTTGTTTTCGGCAACATGACAGCAAAAACACAGACAGGTGGCTATCAGGGTCGTCTTAGTACTTTGTTGCGCTACGGTGAAACTATGTTGTCATACTTTCTTAGCGAAAACATCACCAAGTCACACTATCACGCGCTATGTGCACAAGTCCAAGTGTTGTGTTGAGATTTTGAAAAAGAACGAGCCCGGCCAATACCGAGAGCACCGAGATAGTAGGGGTACGTACACAAGCGAGAATCGCCGTCCGTGTGCGCTCGCAAAAACCCGAGTAGAAATTTTCGTAGGGCTCTTATCAGATCTACATATGGTTTGTCCTACTTCCAAGTCAGGTCCGAATCCGATACTCAAATAAGGGCCCTGTGGTATGTAACGCTACGTATCAAATGGCCCTGATCAGGCTGTCACATTAGGCTCCAATCAGGCAACCAGATGTAAATTGGATGTTCTTATCACCGCATTCGAAGTAATAATTAATAAATGCATATTTTTAAATTTAACAAATTATTTATTTTGACAAGTATGTATTTTAAAAAACTATAAACAATACATTTTTGGAACAAACTGTAAACAATACATAACTATATTAACAATATATTTTTAATGTTTAAAAAGTGAATAATATATAATAGATATAATATATAATAGACATAATAATAGATATTTTTAATTAACGCCATGTGTTGTAATTAATTTGTTGTAATTTTTTTTCAATTTTTTAATTTTTATATTTTTACTTTTTTTGGAAAAGTCGTTGACTCTCCCAGTCTTTTGCATTGTTAATGACTTTTTTCAGCCTCAATAAAATCTTTATCCTTCAAATTTGCCTCATTGACTAATGAAAATTCTTCTTCAATTGCTTCTGCAATTAATGTAACATTAATAAACCGAATTATTGAATATAATAAATATATATATATATATATATTGTGACGGGCACTTCGCTTTCGAATCTTGTAGCGGAGGTATGCGGCACCAAAGCAAAGTGCCCGTCACAAATTGGCGCCCAACGTGGGGTCACGTTGCAAAATAAAGTGAATACGCGCTCTTTAAAAATATTAACAACCGGCCACGTGCGTCTCGGTAGCGTGTCGACTTGGGCCCTTTTCTGACCGCATCCGGCCTGTTCTGCGTGAATTTTCCGTGGAGATAGGTTTCTTCTGGCTTATCTCTTCGCCTCACTGAAAAACTCCATAGGGAGCTCCGCTCCGGTTTTCACGAAGTTAGAGTGCTAATGTCTCGTTTTTTCTAATCCGCCGCCGACACTCTCGCCGAGCGCCTTGCTTAGAATATCCGTACGCCCCTGCGCCTTGTCTGCTTCTCTCTTTCTCCTCTTCTCTACTTGCCGGTCACGTACAGTGTGTTGCTCTCTTCACGCTGAAAATAACTTACAAAATAGCCGGCGAGCGGCATATTACAATACGCAAAAATAACGCAAACCCAAAGTAAGCGCATTCGCCTGCGCTACGCAATCTAATGAGCTGCTCTCCCTCAAATAGTGGGGAAACGCGAGCTCACTGCCTCCTGTGCCAGCCGGAAATGTATCCTTGTGACGGACACAAAAAGTGTCACGTCACAATATATATATATATATATATGTATAACCAGTCATAATATAATGTAATATATACAGGGTGAGTCTGATAAAATGGTCAGCACGTTTTTCTCGGTTAGAGATAGAGAAACATATCTATTATCAAAATTATAAGATATTAAGGGGAACATGCTATAGTGACTTTGAATGACTTTTAAACATTTTTTTCACTTTAATAATCAAACTTTTTTCTTTTTTTAAATGGAAAAGGATACTTTTAAGTCACTTTGTTAATTTTTGTGAAAAGCTTGCTTGGAAAAAGAAGAGTGAAAAAGCTATAGCTTATCTTCAACATTATATTACTCAAGGAAATATGATAAAAGAATAACAAATAGTTTTTGCGAAATAACCGTTCAAGAGTTAGAAGAAATCCCAGAAAACTTTTCAAAAAGACTATAGGCATGTATGAAATAACATAATGAATATTTTGGACACTTGTAATAGTAAAAATATTTTTTTCTAACTTTGTTTTTGACTAAATTTATTTCTATCTCGACAACGGTTGAGTTTTCGAAAAAAATACTTAAATATAAAAGTTATTTAAGCTCATTAAATACTATCGACAGAGTGACTCAAAATTAGAGTCCTCTTTCCAGTTAAAAAAAGAAAAAGTTTTGATTGATAAAGTGAAAAAAAATTTTAAAGGTCATTTAAAGTCACTTGTTGGATGTTGAGGAGATTGGCCGTTGTGAGAAATAAGTTCTATATTTGAACTTATTATAATATCTTTATTGCTCCTGTTCTTTTTTTACAAAGCTCTTGACAACGTTCTTTACACGGCTGTTTCTCAGTAAGAAACAGCCGTGTACACTCGTCGGTACACTCTCCGGCTTGCGGAGCCACACAGTGAGCTAGCAGTCCTATCACAATCTCTGCCTTGCTTCAATTGTGCGATCGACTTATAGTAGATCGATCGCATCGATTCAGCAGGCCTACCGGCCCTAGCAACAGCCGTGCTAGTTACCGGTGCCGATGTCGACACATGCTGCGTTGTACTTTTGATGCAGCGATGTGTCGCACCCTGTGGTAACCGGCAGTTCTTCTAAGAACTGTCGGTGTCACGCAACCTTACTTGGGTCATTGAACTATGATAGTGATGGTTTATCACGTTGCTCAATGACCCAATTTCCTTATCCTTTCTTTCCAAAACTTTATCGCAACACTTTTTATAGCAAACTGCTGCACAACACATCTTAGTATGTCTCTCTTAATATTTTACAATTTTGATAACGGATGTTTTTCTCTGTCAGTCGTTTTTTTTGAGAAAAACGTGCTGATCATTTTATTAGACTCACTCTGTATATAAATATATATAAAAATATTCATAGTATAATATATATATTATAAAACATTAGTATTATATATTATATAGTATATTATATAATATTCTATAATATTAAATCTCTCATACATTTACAGAAGTGTGTATTTACAAATACTTTTTTGGCAGTAATTTTCTTTACTGTTGAAAATTCTATTACAGCTTGCATATTTTTGTATAATACTTTTAACAATTCGCGATATCGGAGCATCAGTATTAATGACATGTCTCATATCATGTTTCTGAAAAATAAAACAATCACATCATTATTAGAGCACATATATTAATAAATATAGGATAATTTTATAATTGTTTAATATTTACATACAAGTTCTTCGCGAAAGGTTTTTGATCATTATGTTGCGTCCTGGGGACTCCACGGCCCCCTTTTTCTTGCAACGCGACGCGCCAACGCATAACAAACCCTTTTCTTAGTAAACAATGAAAAGCAATAAATAACTCGAACGGGTCTTCTATTGTTTGGAAACTTAGACTCCAAACGACAGGAGAGTAAACGGAAATCATATCAGCACCCGAAAAGCTAAACCGCGCTTAGTAATAACCCGGAATTTTGCTATAACGAGCAAGAAAAATTTATTGTTTAAACACTCTGAGCAGCTTTCCAAACAAACTCAGATATCTCCGGGTCAAGAAGAACACCGCTCATAAAATTTAGAGCAGCCGGCGCAAATAGAAACTCCGGCGCCACGAGCAATTTTATTATAAACAAATAGCAAAGGGTCTATGTGGCGTGATCGAAAAACCAACATTCTCTCTTTTCCCTTCTCCGGAAAATCGGACGAGCCGACCAAGACGAGAGATCGTCGCCGATTGGTGATCTCATAAGTTTACCCGACCAACTAATCAAAAAATAGGAACCAGCGAAGCTCGACCGAGTTTTCCGATTGGAAGAGTCTTTTACTCAAAATTGTATATAAGCCGGGACTCTCGGGATCGGAGTCAGATAGAGCCGCAGATTTTAGAAGTACCACAACGAGTGAGTGAGTGACAGTGAGTGCAGAAAGTGAGATCCCAGAGTGAACTACTGTGCCGCGACGGCCCAGAATCCTTTATTAATCAACATTACTGGTCCGCAGCAAATAGTAAGTCCACATTGTAATTATTTTTATTCGGAGGTTCCACTGTTCGCGTACTTACCTCCTGACTTTGCGACTAATTTTCGGAGAAATCGAGAAAACGGTTAAAATAAACAAATACATAGACACGCTCAAAAATTCGGTTTAATCGGAAGGGCTACTCGCGCTACTCTCGGTTGGCATCCGAATCTTTTCGGAAGGGCTACTCGCAATGTATAGCCGTCTCGGATGGCGTCCGAATATTTCTTTTTCCTCCCTAAATCACGGAAACAAGCAAAGCCCGCTTATCTCCGAATATCAGTCGTAGAACCATGACACATTCAAATTTATTCCTATCATTAAATCTATCGGAACCTAAGAAATGAAACTGTTACGTCCTGGGTCTACGGTAACGGTCGGGCCCTTGAGGAGTGACGTAACTGACACACGACACTTGCGTGTCCACTCCCGGCACAGTGACCCAGAGAGATACGAGCGTCAAGTGCGCGGGTCGAGCGAGATTTCGGTGTCGTAAACAAGCCAATGAGTGTTTCTCGCTCTGGCTTGTTTAACGGCTTCTCGCTCGTCAGTTCCTTTTCGAGTCTTAGATGCGAATCTAAATTACTCGGGACGGAACCTGGCGATCAATCGGAGGATGACAGGAATGAGAACGGTTAACGTGAGGTCCAAGGGTTAATTAATTTTAGTCAATTTTATTTAGGCACCATTCTATTAACATTTCTTCATTTATTTCGTGTATTACAAGTTACATGTGGTCATAATCTGTAGTTTCTATGGGTGTCAAATGTCTGTGAACACGTGAGTGGATGTGTGGTCATGTGTATCTATGTATACATGTGTGTGTGTCTCATTGTCAGTCCTCCAGGGTTACTTTGATTACTTCTTTTATTACTGCTGATGGGGGAGGATAAAAATGATAAAAATAATTGATTGGAACTTCGCGGAAACTCCAGGGAAACCGGGAAATTTTACGAGGATAGTATCCTCGATACTCGATAGTATCCTCGATAGTATGGTCGGGAGGAAGAGTAGAGACGGCGCGGCGAAGAGAGTTTGGAAATCTTTTTCTGAGGTCCAGGATTAATTCATTTTTAGAAGGAGGAGGATCGGCGATGTGGAAGGTGTTGGCCAAAAGAATAAAATGACCTAACTGGTGAGGAAGTGAATCTTCTTCATCGCTAGTTGTTTCGGGTTGTTCATTGTCTACTAGTTGGTCTCGTGGTGATTCTGGAGAAGGGGGGCAAGGTGAGTGACGAAGGGGGGAAGGAGGATGAAAATCTGGAATTTTTTCAGGAAGTACGGGGGAGTAAGAGGGCGAATCTAGGATCGACGGCTGTGGAGAAGGTGGAGTGGGCGTAGGAGGGGATGTCGGAGGAGACGACTGAGTCTCCGGTGGCAGTGAGTGAGTCGGCGAGTGTTCTACGTTATTAGGCGTTCCCCTTAGGATATTGTCAACTTGGGTGATCTCATCGAGTCGATTGGCGAGTTCCGCCGAAGGGCCCGATTGCGGCGATTGCGCCTGGTTATGATCGCGTTTCGCGATCTCAAGCGGATCCGGGGTTCCATACTTGTTGAAGCCGAGTGATAAATGCCGGGATCTCCACCTGAGTCGGATCTGCAGAGTGGCAAGCTAGGTTGGCTCCTGTTAGCGGTGGCCGTTGTCAAGACACAGACATTACTTGCTGATCACTTTCACAACTTCGGACTTTACTTAGAACCAAGACCACACTCTGAATACAATACTTGATTACTCTGGATGGTGCGAGGTGAAGACGCTCTTCAGCTCCGAGTTCCAGCATTTATACTTGGCTTTTCGGCCCCCAGATACTTGGGGCCGAAACTACCCTTGTAAAACGTTGATATTTAACTATATTTGTTTTAAATTTAAATTATATTTATCTTAAATTAATTTTCTCTTCTTAATTTAGTTTAAATTTAAATGGATTTACATCAAATTTGGTTTAAATTTGGTTTTTTATTCGTAAATTTGTTTTAATTTAAAGTTTATGTTCTTAAATAAGCCACTTAGGACAAAACAAATTTAAAAAATGAANAAATTTACACAAATTTAATTGAAATTTAGAAATATTGGATCAAATATGGCACTATGTAAATCAAATTTAAAATAAATATTTAAAATATTTTAGTAAATTTTCTCACTTTTGTAATTTTCACTACTTCGCATAAATATACAATTGGTACCCTGCCTGTTATCAGTGGTTACGTTCAGAAAACTCAACGGTTGAGAGATCATCACTCGTGATAGGACTATTCCTCAAAATCTACTACGGTTCCAAAAGTATGATTCAATCGTAAGTGATTATCTCTCAACCGTTGTGCAACAACCTGTTGAGTTGTCTGAACGCACCTATCAATGAAAGATCGAGCCCGCTTCAATATTCTCGTTGCAGCGGAATCGATCTTTCATCACTGTCAGACATATTTGGTGTTTCGTGTGCCTTCGTTCGGTGACAATGTTATCTATTTCCATCGGCAAGTGTAGGATAGATTTCATAGTTTACTTATGTTAAGTTGAAAGCTCCGTTCACCATGAGTAGTGGTCAGAAATACTTTTTGATCGTCAGTACCGACCACTTCTACTGCGTTCCGAAGAAGGACCTCATTGTAGCCGATGCTGATGTGCCAATATCAACAAGTGTGGATATTGACTTTAAGTACGGGACGAAGACTTTCAGGGGCTCCATCGTCAAGATATC
>NW_018021859.1:17213-32456 GCF_002006095.1 Pseudomyrmex gracilis
TGAGTTTTATTTTTTGCGGCCTGAAGTACCACAGCCTGGGGGAGGAGGAGGGTTGCTGCTCGCAGTAAATTTAAGTTAAATTAGAGTTCAATTTAANCTTAGCAGATCATATTAAAGGTAATTAAATATAATCATTTAAATTCAATTTAAACAAATTTAAATAAATTTATTTAAATATCAATTATATTTAAAACAAATTTGAAGTGTTTCGGTAAATTTGATTATTTCTCTAAGCTTTAATGTTGGAGTTACCATCTAAATTGAAACAAATTTGTTTAAATTTAAATCTAATTTCAGTCATCAAATTAAAAACAAATAAAAATTAAATCTGATTCATATTTACATTTTATTTCACTTATATTTACTGATTTCCTAAATCCCTTTTTATTATCTAGATTAAAAATCGGATCTTGATTCGCACAAGCGAGAGCGCCAATCACCGACGTCGGCCAAATCGGCCTAACTATCTTTTGTTTATAACTCGCTATCGGCTTCGCGCTATCTTGTTTAATTCGCGCGACTGACCACTGACTTGGTTTTGATTTCGACTTCTCTTCTGGAGATAAGAGGATCTTTGATTTCCATCCGCCCGATTCGAGTTACCCGCCTCGGCTGTTGTGCGAAAACTTTTATCGTTCTTTGTCTTACTGCGAATTAGATATCAAATCCGTTTGCTCATCGTGGCAATATCCAGCGTCTAACTGATTACAATTCGTTTACTGTCACTGGCCGACTCCTCGTTCTCCATCCAGGAAGTTTATGTCTAAGATTACAGTTAGTTACGATTTTTAGGACCAGCACACCGTTCCCACGTTGCAAAAAAAAGGGGACCGTGAAGTCCATGACGTAACAAAACAAAACCGAATTGAGTTAAAGAGGCTGGCTGCATTAAACAACTCGCATTCCTCTTCTCTCTCACACTTGCACCCTAGCTTATAGATTACTTTGTACGAAACGATTATGCGCTCCGTCATTGTATTAGTTTCAACACACTTGTCTGTTAGTAATTTGCTAAGATTTCGATTTGTTTTTTTTTTAATAAATATAACTACTTTATAATGTGTGGAATCAAACTAAAGAGTTATTCTTTGTTATCCTTCTCTCCGTACAACCCACTCTCACTTCCTCGTTAAAATTGCTAGGTCCCGTCCTTGGTAAATGAGACTTGCGTCTCAGACCTAAAAAGGGACCAACGAGCGAGTGTTCGCTAGACAGAGTAAGATCGGCGTACGCCGTTGACCTGTCGACGAATATAAACAAACTCTCTCGACTCTCTCACAGCAAGACTTCCGTGTCCACTGTAAAGAGAGATATGGAAAACAACGCGTTTACTGTTGCGTTTCACCACAGCTCGACCGTATCCATGGGCCAGGACGCGTAACAATTATGTAGTTTTTCTTCTAATTTACCAAACTCCTCCATATTTTGCATAATTTCGATTTCCAGTTTCCGTTTTCGTGGCATCGACATTGTGGCTTGCTCATCCCTCTGTGTTACTTTCGACAAGTCTTTTAGCAACTTCTTTATTTCTAACAGTTTACTATGAATTTGCGTCAATTGTAAACTTCGGCTTTGATACGCCTTTATTATTGTTCTTTTTACATTATTAAAAATAAAAACAAGAAAAATAGAAACATTTAAGAGAACTAAACAATAAAAAATTGTTTTTTAAATTTTATTTTTTATATTAAAAATATCATTTACTTTAAATTTATTATTCTTTTTTATGTTTTTTGTCGTGTTTTATTACGTTTTTTGCTCATTTTGTGTAATGAATGCGATGAAGAACTAGATGCTGCAATTTAGAAAAATGTATAAGAAATATTTTCCAATATCAATAACTTAATGCGAATTGCAATTAAATAAACTTTTCAAAAAAGGTAAAAAAAGACGCCAAGTATACGCGCAACTCGTATCTCTAGAGAAAAAGTATTACTATTGTATAAAAATTGTCTCTACAAAATCTATTCTACAAAAGAAATGATATCAATAAGTTAGGCCAAGTAAAATCTTTGGTAATTATGCAGATTAGGGAAACCACTTCCGATTTGAATAATTTTTACATATGTTGTCAAGGTCATTGTCTCGAGTGATAATGTGAAGGTTTTAGGCGGCGATCGTTGTTTGTTAAAAAGTTACAAGGGGAAGAAGTTTCATGAATGAATTCTTATTTTTCGGTCCCACGTAAATGAATTCTTATTTTTCGGTCCCACGTACATTTCGTTTGTGTTGTAAGCGTGTAGGCAGGAGGGCGCAGCCCTCCTTGTGGGGGGCGCAGCCCTCCTGCCGAAAAATAAGAATTCATTTACGAAACTTAATAAGAGGCACGATATCCCAAAAAAGGCAATAATATAGAGCCACACTTTCCCAAAAAACGACCTTTCACGACACAGTACGAAAGCGTATAAACAAACGCTAACATGTGCACACACACACTGACACACGTACAAACGCAAAAGACATATTGATACATAGGATGTAGAGAAATTGCATATTGTTCAGTAGACTTCTTCCCTTTATCACGTTTTACCAAACAACGACCGCCGCCTAAAACCTTCACATTATCACTCGGAACAATGACCTTGACAACATATGTGAAGATTATTCAAATCGGAGGTAACTCCTTTAATCTGCATAATTACAAAATCTTTCAATGTATGTTTATACAATGTTACAAAAATATATAAATATGTAAAACTTTGTTTATATGTTGTAAAAAATAGAAAATATTCTAAATCGATAGAAAGTTTAAAATATCGTATGACCACTGCACTTTTTATATAAAGCATTTATTGATGTAAGAAATGACTTCGCCTTGCGTGGAAAATCTTAAACTATGTCGAATCACACATATAGATTTCGCTTTGTGTGAAAAGTCAAAAGCTCATGTGGAATGTTTCAAAATAAAAAATATTTAATGTAAAAATACTTGGCGCGGCTGCACCGAAAACTAAGGGCAGAGTCAAAACCCCAGTAGAATTTTTGAAAATAAAAAATATTTACTAAAAAAACTTGTCGCGACTGCACTTATTAGTTTTTGGTGCAGCCGCGTCAAGTTTCTTTACATTAAATATTTTTTATTTTGAAACATTCCACATGAGCTTTTGACTTTCACACAAAGCGAAATCTATATGTGTGATTAGACATAGTTTAAGATTTTCGCAAGGCGAAGTCATTTCTTACATCACTGAATGCTTTATATAAAAAGTGCAGTGGTCATACAATATTTTAACCTTTCTATTGATTTAGAATATTTTCTATTTTACAACGTATAAATAACTTACACAGTTTTATATATTTATATATTTTTGTAACAATGTATAAACATACATTGAAAGATTTTATTTGGCGTTATTGATATCATTTCTTTTGTAGAATAGATCTTGTAGAGAAGATTTTTATAGTAATACTTTTTCTCTAGAAATACGAGTTGCGCGTGTATTGGTGCCTTTTTTTACCTTTTTTTGAAAAGATATTTTGAAAAGGTATTTTGTTCGGATATCACACATTTTTGTAGAATATGGTTTTGACAAACACTTTTTTTACTGCAACACATTTCTTAATATTTACTTCTCATTCTAATTTTTTTGAATTTTTATATACCTAAAAAAAATTTGTCTTGTTTTACTTATATACAATATATTATTTCTTTATATTTTTTTATATATTTTTTATTTAATTAAGCGCAACTTTTTATATTAGCCTCTGTTCTTTTTTTATGGGCTATTCTACAATGAGTTGAAAATGCTCCATTGCCAGTTGCGACTACTAAGGAAAAAGTATTATTTTACGTGCTGCGGTTGCCAGTTGCTGTTGACAAAAGTTAAAAGTTGACCAACTCTTTTAGTAGTCGTAACGACAAAGCGCAACCAGAAATAATACTTTTCTTTACGTAATTGCTAAAGAAACTGGCAACGGGACATTTTCAATTCAGTGTAGAATGGCCCTATGTATTATATGTCACTGCACATGCGCGTAATGTTCAAAGTACATCTACTTATATCTACATATATCGTATTTTCTATTTCGCTTTCTTACATTATCTTTACAACGTGTATATAATTATCTTCTCAGCGGCCCTACATATAAATGAAGTGGTATCTCGCTCACACACTTTGCGCACATACTTAGTGCGAGCAAAGAGAAGCCTGAGAGCGGTCACGGCCATAAAGCTTCTTGCATAATGGAAGAAATAGCGATAGCGATAGAAATAACATCAGTTTTAAAGAGTGTATATTTATATTTAAATAACGGTAGGAACAGCGGAATCTAACATACACAAATACACGTGTATCAATGCAGATCAGAAAACGGAATAAGCAATAGCGATAAATTTTCGACGAGTTGGAATTCTGTGTCCATTGCTTATCGCTATCACTATTCCCTCGCATTGTGCAAGAGACTTAAGAGTTTCTGCGATAGCTTTTCGTGGACACGGTTTTATTTCATGCTAAGTTTGTGGACATGGTTCTATTCCGTGCTATGAGAACACCGACGTGGCGGGGATACGCACACAAGTGAGAACCGTCGTCATACATCAACATAATATAGGCCGAACATACACGTATAATATATAGACTGCGCGTTCTCTACCTTTGCCATGTTAAGAAAATGTCTTCAACGTTGAGAGAGAGACAGCTGGTCTTGAATAGTAGCCTCATCTTTGTCTAGCGAAGTAGTGGGGTAAATGATAGACAGAGAAAGAGTTACTATTCAAAGTATGTTGTCTCTCTCAACGTTGAAGACATCTTTTCAGCCAAACGCGCAGTCTATATATTATACGTCTATGAGGCCGAAGCACAGATTTTTGCATAAAGCCTGTTCACAGTCTAGCTATACCAGTTGCGACACTGAGGGTGCCAGTACAGTCGGCATCAATGAATCGTTTCGTAGCCCCGGGAGCTAGGGGTAAGAGAGACTATACCTTAGGAGTAAGTACTGCCAATAGGCGCCGCACTAACTAACTGTAGCAGATTTCGATGAATTGACCAATTACAGTATTTACCTGCTAGGGAATACCGTTTCTCTTACCCTTAGCTCCCCGCGTTCACGAAACGATTCATTGACGCCGACTGTACATGAAGCGCGGAAACGCGGAAGTCAAAAGTAACTAGACTTTACTAGATTTCTGTGTTTCCGCGCGTTCCGTTCCGTCTGTTTTGATTAGCTTATATTACATGGAGCATATATTGTGCGGAAAAGCGTAACGGAAAATTATAAAATATCAATTTTTAACAATATTTACTGATCAAAATGTTTGTATTCAATAGGTAAACTGAAAAAATAAGCATATTAATAAAAATTGCAGTGAATTAAGAGAAATCAATTTTTTTAAATAAATACAAATATCTATTTGTCACTATATCGTTCCGGTTTTCCGCGTAATTGTGTTTCATGTAATATAAGGAGAAACAAACCCGCGGAATAAGAGCGTCAAAATATTGTCAACGCGATTCCTGGCCATGTGGCAGAGATTCTTTCAGAGCCATCAAACGAGAAAAGAAGCCTTGTTACCGCGAATACAGTGTATTCTCAAATTTTGGAGCCGATTTAAAAAGAAAGCTCTATTAAATTTTAGAGCCGAAAAAGAAAACTTACATTATTACTTTATCTGATTATTTTAAATTACTTACTTTGATTATTGTAAAAGTGCATCATGGATCCAAACATCATGTTGATGATTATTTTGAAATATTACAATTGTATACTTATGTACTTGATACACACGGAAATACCGGATTCTGCTTTTCCGCTCAAACGTGCGGGAAGAAACAAACTCACTTCGCGGAAACGCGGAATCTAGTTACTATTTCTACGCTTCATGTACTGGCACCCTGAGTGTCGGCACCTTTGATGTAGAAGGGACAAGATCACGTGACCTGTCGTCATTTTAAGAAGTGTACACGCGTTTACATTTGAATGTATTTGAAAACTATAAAAAAAAGTATTATAAGCGTTTTCCGATTGGAGAGACAGATTACACAGTGTACAATAATGAATTATTTCATCTGTGTTTAATTTATTTTGCAAATAATAAGGATAAAATGAAGAATTATTTTATACTTTGTCACCTACGTCTTTTCCTAGAAAACATGCACTTAGTAAATGAAATAATAAAGTAAATGAAATAATAAAGTAAACACAGATAGTATTTGTCATATTTTTTATTATTGAAGTATAAGAATAAATATATAATTGTATATATAAATTTATTTTCTATTATAAAAGAAAATAAAATATGTAAATAAATTACAATAGTAGTCAATTACAATAATAAGTAATATTAAATAATAAAATTATTAGTTTGATCTGGCTTGATAATTTTACAGTTCCAGAAACAAATGTATACTGGAAATAAAGTGTATATTTTGTATTCGTTTTTGATTATAATCATTTCTTCAAGTTATTAGCTCCAAGAAATTTGAGAAATTAATATTCTATAATTTAATTTATATTTATGTACATGAATTAATTTAAAAATGTACAAAAAAAGAATAGCCTATAACAAAATATTTTCTGATATTTCATTTTTTCGCGGTGTGTAGTATTAACATACAAAGATGTTTTTTCGGGGGGATGTTTCATCAGAGTGATGAAGTGAGCTGTAATGTTCACGAAACGTCGGTGTAAAAATGACACTAACGCGGTTCAAACCCGAAAAAACATCTTTGTATGTTAACAAAATATATTTTTACAATAATTTTTGTAATTTTTATTAAACACAAGAAAATACATGCAAATGCAAGAAAATACATGCAAAATATAATACATTAAAAAAAACATATATATTGGAGTAATATTATCTTTCTGTCTTTTTAATTGTTGTTTTAGTTTATGTAATTTCTTCTGTAATGTGTTCTGCCTTTTAATTTTTGTTTCCGTGGCGAATTATTTGTACATTGTGCATCTGTTTGCGTTCATTCATCTTGCTTATTATATTGTTTCTTTCTCTTAATACATTCTCTGTTTTGTGTTTCTTCAATTTATTTATCATATTCTACTTGAATCGAAAACTTTTCTTGTTCTTTTTGTGTTTCTTCATTTCGTTTATTATATTCTATTTGATTGTTTTGGTTTTCTTTATCTTCTTTATTAATAAGTTGAGTACCTATAACATTTACAAAAACATAACTTTTATCACTTTGCTTATCTTTAACTAAGTACATTTAAAAATTATAATAAAATTTTTACTTATTATTACCTGAAAATAACACCTTATTATCAGAACTTAAAGACAAATTATTACAATTATCTGATAATGAATTGTTTGGAACTGTATGCAGCTGGAGACGATTTTGTAAATCATTTAAAAATATTGAAAATGTTCAAACTGATTGGCACAAACACGATAATTTTTGTGAAATTATCTATTAAGGTTTCAATAGTACGTCCACAAATCATTAACCATAATTGAGCTCTAAAAAATTCAAATAATTAAATGTAAATGATAATTCGAGTTCAATGGCTGTATAGGGCCGTTGCTGGATGTTGTGCATTATTATTATTATTTATTGATACTTCAACCTTACGGCCAAGAAGGGAACTTGCTTACATCTTTCTTACAACACACCTTTTGTCTCTTTTCATACCATATCATATTTCATGCACGCATGCTACATCTATTATCCTTACTAATCTGACCTGCTCTATCTAATCTATCATCTTTTTCTCTTACCTTTCCTGCCCTCCCTTTTCGCTTCTTTACGTTCTAGCAAACCATCTATTCCTCTCCTACTTGCATTCCTACATACCACCATGCACACTCTATACCATATCTGTACCGCACAGCACAGCTGAACAATACAAAATATCACAGACACAATTCTAATTTTAACTTTAATTCTCACTTAAATTAAATCATCTTAAAATCACGAAATCATAGAATCCCCGCCTCACAAACATATTACATATATAACATATTGCAAACATATTGAGCTCCACGACACCATCTTATATTACACTATTTTAACTTAAATTATCTTATTTTAAACTAATAAATATATATTCGGTCATAGGATTTAATTTCAATTAGGGGGGTATTTGGGATTTTTCATATATGAGATGCAAGTATAGCATCCAATATGAATTTAAGAATTGTTATTTCAATTCGTATTTCACGTGTAAAAATTTACATGTGNAATTTACATGTGAACACGTATATATGGATATATATACACGTATAATTTCCGCACAACACCTAGCGAACGGCTCCTATGACCGAATATATATTTATTAGTTTAGAAACTTCAGAGCCGAAAAAGATTCTTTAATTATCTTATTTTAGTTTAAATTAGTTTCTTCTATACTCTTTATACGTTTCCTAATTTTCTTTCTTTTAATTAGTTAATCTACCTCTCTTTCCTCTTCCACATCCTCTGACTAGAGTTTATTTTATTTTATTTTTCTTTTTCTACCTTCTTTTTCTCTGAGTCTTTTTTCTTTTTCTTTCTATAACCTTACTAGTACCCTACCTTTTTCTTTTCCTAGATTATCATCATAAATACTTTCAATTCTTTCCCTCTTGTCTTTACCTAGCTTATTAAACCATTCCTTAACTATCTCGCAATCCTTCACATAATGTTTTATATCATCCTTCCTTTTCTCACAGAAGATACACTTTTTCTTTCCCTCTTCTAGCCAATATTTATTGTTTTCTTCTATATTCCCACATCTTACTCTTATTAATGCTCTTACTCGATCTCCTTCCTCACCCTCTACCTGACTCTCTTTTCGCAGATAACAAGGATAATCTTCCTCTTTACATAATTCCTTATATCTAATATTATATCTTGCCTCTCTTATTTGACTTTCCTCTATCTGTTTTTGTATATCTCTTTCTCTTTCTATCATCATCATCTCTAAATCTATATTCGAGTTTAGTAAATTTTCTAAAGCTTCTATTCCCCACCCATTTCTATTTAAATACCTTTCTTTCTTTTTGCTATATTGGTCCTTATTTTTTCGCACTTTTTTCTCTTCCCTACACAGCTTGACTAAGTTATTTTCTCTTGATTCCCTTACCTTAATATTGTATCTCAGTGCTCTTGTTCCCCATCTAATTTTCAACTTTTCCTTTTCTAACTCTCTACGTATTACATATTTCGGGGTGCAAAAGTCTAATCTGAATATCCATCTTATATAATCCAACATAATTTTCTCTAGTTCTGTCTTCTCCTCCCAACTCCATATTTCTACTTCATAGGACATAACGCTTTGCACTAAATATCTAAAGAGTATCCACCTTCTCTTAAAATCATTCTTGCAGATTTTTTCTCCCAGTCTCCATACCTTATTTACCGCTATCCTCCCTTTTCTACTGAGTTCCTTAATGTGATCATTGTCGCCTTTCCTATTAAACGTAAAACCTAAATACTTAAAACACCTAACCTTTTCTATATTTTTATTTTCTCATTTAACTTGATCGCTATCTTTGCCACCCCTGCTATTAAACACAATTAACTTAGATTTACCCGCACAGAGTTCCAGTTTCCTTTGTTTCAAAAATCTTTTCAGCCTGCCCATCATGTCTTCCATAGCTGTTTTGTTCTTCGCTAACAGGACGATGTCATCTGCATAGGCAAGCGACCAAATTCTTCTATTTCCAATCGTAACTCCTCCTATATTTCTCTTCGCCAATTTTTCCTCAAAGTCCGCAATATATAGGTTAAACAGCGTTGGACTTACTACACACTCTTACTCCCTTATTCACTTTAAATCCTCTGGTAAGACCCTTCGTAATTCTTACCACTACTTCCGTTCTCGCGTAGATGTTCTTCAGCTTCGTTGTCAGTCCCTCACTTATTCCTTTCTTTTCCAAGATTCTCCACAACACCTCCCTATCTACTTTGTCGAAGGCTGCTTTCAGATCAATGAACAGTGCGTATAACTTCTCTCTCCCTTTCTCATTGGCTTTTTCTCTCTGAACCAAATGATTCAACACATATATATTGTCTAAGGTCGATC
This sequence comes from Pseudomyrmex gracilis, assembly GCF_002006095.1. Taxonomy (NCBI): domain Eukaryota; kingdom Metazoa; phylum Arthropoda; class Insecta; order Hymenoptera; family Formicidae; genus Pseudomyrmex; species Pseudomyrmex gracilis. Next base: position 27,177 of record NW_018021859.1, read on the forward strand.
TTCCTTTTCTAAATCTTGCCTGGTTTTCCGGGATCATTTCCTTCTCTTCTACTTCTTGCTCTAATCTACTTCTTATCAATTCCGCGTATAATATATATGCAGTACACAGCAGAGATATCCCTCTCTAATTTGCCGCGACATTGTGATCACCTCTCTCTTGTATATAGGGACTATTATACTTTTTCTCCATTTCTCCGGTATCCTTCCTTTGCACCATGCCTTTTTTATTACCTCAATCAATCTCTTTTTTACTGTTTCTCCACCTAGTCTCCAGGCCTCCATTGGAATGCCATCTATTTCCGCTGCCTTTTTCATTTTCATTTTCTTCACAACTTTTCTTATTTCTTCTTCCGATGGGTCATCCACTTGCTCCTTTTCTTTTATTTGTTCGTCCTCTTTTTTCCATTCTTTATTCCCATTATCCTCTTCTACCTCACACGTCTCCTGTCCTTCTAACAGATTCGCAAAGTGCTTTCTTCATTCGTCCACCTTTATGTTTGGCTCTCTCGCTTCTCTTATCTTTCTCCTTTTGTTTATAAACCTCCATACCTCTGCTTCCGTCTTAATCATTTTTAGTGGTTTCTCTTTTTTTCTCTTTTCTCTTTTCTTTTCTTTTCAATATATCTTCTCCGTTCCTTTCTCTGTTCTAAGTATTTTTTCCTCGTTATTTTATCTCTTTTCCATTTTTTATAACTCCTCTTGGTTTCCCTTTTCATCTTTGTGCAGCTTCTGTCCCACCATTCCTTAAATCCTATTCTTTTAGTTTTAATTTTGATATCTTTTTTTATCATTGCCTTGTCTATTAGCTCTTTTAGTTTCTTCCATGTATAATCTAGACTCATCTTCTCCTTCTCTTCCGTCCAGCCTATTTCTTCCGTATTTGCAATAAAACTGTCTATTGCCTCGATGTCCCAACAGATAACTTTCTTTTCCTTCTGTACCTCCTCCTCTCCTGTTCTTCCTTTATATCTTTTATCTTCATCTTGCTCCATGCTTATCCTCAAACGGATTGGCATATGGTCCGAGTCCACTCTTTCTTCCACCTTAAAATCTACTATTTTGTTCATTATCGGCTCATTTACAAAAACATAGTCACTTACTGTATTACCTCTTCCTCCTACATAGGTGAATTCACCTTTCTAATCACCTTTAACTTTACCATTTAGAATGTTTAACCCGTTCTCCTGCATTATTCCTATGAATTTGTCTCCACCATTACTTATTATTTTATCTTTACTTTTCCTCTCCACTTTTTCCTCGTGTTTTCCACCTAACTCTCCAGTCCTTATATTGAAATCTCCCCCTACTATTATATACTCTTTTTCAAACCTTTCCGTTATCTTCGCAATAGCTACTCCTACTTTTTTGCTTTTGTATCTTCTGTTGTAAATCAAGATGATGTTTAAATTTCCTTTCTCTTTCTCTTTTTTTATATGTAATATGTTTTCACATCTCGTTTCCACTATCTCCCAACGATCTTTTTTCCAATCTTTCTTTAATCCAACTATTAAACCTCCCTTCGCTCTTCCTTTACCTCTTATCTTTGTTGCATGCCTACAAAACCACACGTGAGTATCTGGTAGTTTGTCTCTCACACATTTCCATCCTATTTCGATAATCCATGTTTCACTTAAGCCTAGGAAATCGTGTTTTTACAAAATTCCAAAAATCTAAATCTTTATTTCCTATATCTGCAACATTCCAGAATAAAACTTTCTTCGATTTTACTTTCCTCGGTTTTCTTTCTTTTGTTTCCTCTTCTTGGCCTCCCTCTAGTTTTCCTCCTCTCTAACCTCCTTGTCCTCTTCCTTTCTCCGTTCTCCCGCCTCCATTTTTTTTGTATGTCTCTCCATTGTCTCCTTTACTCTTTACTTTTCCTGTTCCTATTTTCCTATTTTTACCTCTTCTCCTTTCTCTCTTTTTTCTTTAGCCCACTTGTATATTTTTTTCTGGATTTTTCTTTCCTCTCATGTCAGGTCCTTCTGGATGAATTTTTTCTCTCTTTTCTGCTTGTTTTTGTTTTCTGCTCTCTTTTCTTCTTCACTACTCAATCTTATTACAATTACTTTATTACTCACTCTGCCGAACTCCACGTTGCAATCCAACCCTAACTTTGTTTTGAAAAAGAACGTTGCCCATCTCTTCGGATCCTCTTTTATCATTTTTATTTCTTTCTCCTCCACTATCCCTTTAACGACATCGTTCTTTCTCCTTTCTTCTCTTTCTTTGTCGGTGATAATACCAGAGAGAAACCTGAGAGCGGCCATGCCATTGTAGTTTCTTACGACGGTTTCAACCGCTGGTTTTAGCCGTATTTCCACAAAAGTGGAACTCAAAGGCCGTTCTACATTAAACGCAAGTATTAGATCTCGTGGAATTGACCAATTGCAGAGTCAAATCAGCCAATCGACCAACGTGATTGATCAGTTCCACGAGACCTGCGACTTGAGTTTCATGGAGAACGTCCTTTGAGTTCCACTTTTGTGGAAATACGGCTAAAACCAGCGATTGAAACTGTTATACTGTGTCGTTTGTGTTCAAATGGCTGGCGCCTGTGATTGTAGAAGGCATTAGGTGGCGACACCTTTAGTTTTCATGTAATAAGATATAGATACTTTGTTTTTTAGTTAGTTCTTTTCCTATTCTTTATGTTAAACATATCAACAGATGTACTGTTTCAATAAACAATTATCAACATATATTTGTCGTCCCTGCCAAATATAACATGGTGTCAGAAGTGGTTCTCTATGTGCAATAAAATATCGATTACACGAATAACCATACGAAAGATAGACGATATTAATAATCATCAAGTTTGAGGTTAGTAACGGAAAACATGGAATCACTCGCACAATTATTGGAAATACAGAGCAAGCAAATTACACAAATGCAACAGGATTACTTAAGGGCCGCTGCGAACAATGCAGCAATCTTTGACACAATCGGTAAAAATTTCCAAGAACTTAACGAACAATTGAAACATACTAGACAGCAACAGATACCTAGTTTGGATGTAAGTACTTTCACACATGCCAGGAATTCCCAAATAATACAAAGTGTACCTTGGCCACAACCTCTGGAAGTAGATTCGGGTGACATTACGGAAAATTTCGAACACTTTAGACTAAGTTGGGATACATACTGTGCAGCAACAGGTATTGATAAGTGGGACAGTACGCAGGAAATACAAAAAATTAATATTCTNTTGTCAGTCATAGGTGATAAAGCTAAGAAGAAATACTCGAACTTCCATCTTATGGAAACGGATAAAACCAATGCTGAAAATGTATTTCATATTATTAAGAAAAGCCTGGTTTCGGATCGAAATTTGTTGTATGACAGATACACTTTTCACACCTGCAACCAATTTGAAGATGAAAGCTTTGACGATTACTATCTGCGACTAAAGAAAATTTTGGAAGTCTGCAAGTACAATGGGAACGTAACGTCTGAGACAATGTTACGTGATAGGTTAGCGTTTGGAATAAAGGATATAAGTCTGAAAAAGAAGTTTCTACGTGAGGATCCAGATACACTTACGCTAGACAAATTAAGACAAGAGTGTAAGACTAGCGAATTAACGGAAAGACGATTTAAGGTAATAAACTCTGAAGAAAGAATAATCAATAAAATTGAGAAAAGGACCCAGGATAATAAGAAAATTTGTCGTTTTTGTGCTGGCAAACATGAGTTTAAGAAAGAACTTTGTCCTGCTTGGGGCAAAGTGTGCACGAATTGCCAAGCAAGAAATCATTTTGCAAAAGCGTGTAAAAAAAAAGAAAGAAAGGAAAATCAATCTAATAATAAGAAGAGTAATAATAAGACAGTTAAAGAAGTTAAAGAAAACTCAGAAAGTGAATCTGAAGAAGAGGATGGTAATCAACTTAAAATCTATAAGTTGAAACAGCACAGCAATGAGAGAAGAAAAGGTAGGACTGAACTGAAACTTAAAATAGGAGGNAGATGGCAATTTATACCGTGTGATCTCGACACGTGTTCTGACGCCAACGTCTTGGGAGTTAATAATTATTGCAGGTTGACGGGAGAAAAACAACCACGACTTAGANCTACTACAAGTCGGTTGAAAAGTTTCGGTGGACAACATATTGAAATACTAGGTGAAGTGGACGTCCTTTGTGAATTCAAGAAACATAAATATTGTCTGGTGTTTCAGATCGTGAATGTAGATCACGGAGCCCTTTTGTCTGAAAAAGCGTGTTTGGCGTTAGGACTTATAAAGTATTGTTTCAAGATAGAAAAGGATAGCGAGGATTCGCACTTACAAGATAGAATTTTTGTGAAAGGAAAACAGGAAGCAGAAAACATTCTACGTCGGCATTCANGAATTTTCCAGGGATATGGTCAATTACAAGGAGAAGTCACACTAGAAGTGGATGATACAGTTCAGCCAACTATACAACCTGCACGCCGTGTACCAATTAGTTTAAAACATAATCTAAGAAAGGAACTGAGCAGATTAGAAAAAGATGGAATAATAAAACAAGAAAAAAAGCACACTGATTGGGTGAGTAATATTCTTATTGTAAAAAAGAAGGATGATTCGCTAAGAATCTGTCTTGACCCAATACCATTAAATACAGCGCTAAAACGACCTCGTTTACAGTTTACTACATTAGAGGAAGTATTACCTGAAATAGGTAAGGCACGGATATTTTCGACGCTAGATGCTAAGANAGGCTTTTGGCAACTGAAGTTGAGTGAAGAAAGTAGCAAACTTACAACTTTCTGGACCCCATTTGGAAGATACAGATGGNTCAGGTTACCTTTTGGTATCTCTCCAGCACCCGAAATATTCACACAGAAGATGCAAGAAGTAACACATGGCCTAAAGGGAATAGAAATCCTTGTGGATGACATTCTTATTTATGGCTGCGGAGACAATGCGAGTGAGGCAATGGAGGATCACAACAGAAATCTAGAGAATTTGCTCGTTCGGTTAGAAGANAACAATTGTAAATTAAATAAGGACAAGCTCCATTTATGCCAGAAATCAGTAAAATTTTTTGGACACATTCTAACAAGTGAGGGAGTAAAACCAGATAGTTCAAAAACGGAGGCAATAAAACATATACCAAANCCAAAAAATAAGAGAGATCTACAACGTTTTCTAGGAATGGTAACGTACTTAGCCAGGTATATAAGAAATCTATCTATGGAAGCTGAAAATCTAAGAAGATTAACAAGAAAAGATGTCGAATGGTTATGGACACAAAAGGAAGATGAGGATTTTCAACGAATAAAGGATCTTGTTTCAAATAT
>NW_018021860.1:0-1630 GCF_002006095.1 Pseudomyrmex gracilis
GAAACGTTTGGATAAAATATATTGCATTTTAAATTATTTGCACAACACCCAGCAAAACGGTTCAAACTTGCCCGATCCAAAACAAGAGATTTTGTAATACGTTAAGAACCCAATTCACAACAACATCACATCTATTATAATTATAGCTAACCCTTCCCCGGCAAGGTACCGTTGAAATCGCTCAATTTCCCCAATACCACAGCCCTCCTCCNGAATTGTGACGCCTGCTCTCTCCACCAACTCCTGTGCCCATTGGCGCTGTAANGAGGAGTTCGAACGTCTCATTGCATTCCATCGCTCATGTAGCTCGCCCGTGCGGGTGTTATTTCGTTCGAGGTATACCCGTGCGGCAACAAGTGAGCGAGGGAAACAGAGGTTGTCGCTATTTGTTATTGAAAGAATCGAGCGTTTCTCGATTCCTTCCGCGCCCAAAGGACGGCCTCCTTTGCCCGACGGAGAGTGGACGGTGCATACGCGTATCGTAAACGACGTAGCGATGTCTATCCTTCCGTTACTTTGCGCAACCGAACTCACGAGAGACCAAATGTTCTCGTGAGTCAAGTCACGCGCAGGACGAAAAGAAAGACCCGCTGCACCGTTGGTCAAAGTCGGGGAGTCGAACCACACCCCAACGTAATCATTCGGCTCCAATACATTTGTCGCGTATCTGTGAATTTCGCGAAATGCACCCTCCACCCATTCTACTATTTCAGCACCAGGCTGAATTTCACGGATCTCAAATGTCGCCTCTCTCTCTATTACCTCGAATTTCTTAAATCTACGCGCGTTTTCCGTCCGTAATACAATACATGTATAATTATTATTATTTTCACCGATCTGTTCGCTTCTCTCGTCATCGGCAACACTGTCGGGGGTGGCGGGAGTGGCACTGCTGCCGGTGTAACGCTCGCCGGTGATGTCGTCGCTGTTGCTTCTCTCGGCAGCGCTGTCGGGGGTGGCGGGAGTAGCACTGGTGCTGCCGGTGTAACGCTCGACGTCGCTGCGCTCGTTATTGCTGCCGTCCTCCTGTTTACTATTTTCTTGCGCAACATTTACAATTCCGCCCCCGTATTGCACTGTAAATACAAAAGCTTAATACAAAAATTTTCAATATATTAACAAGCAATTATCAAACGACGGTAAACGAACCAATTATTGATACATTAGACAGACGCTTCAATTACATTTGANTAAATCCATATATATATGTGTTGTATATAAGCTGTTGTAAATATATTATAGAAATAAATATGTTATAGAAATATGTTATAGAAATAAATATATTGTTATAAAAATAAAAATTTAAGCCAAATTTAATGAAAAATATACTGAGTATGTGACTTTTCTTATCGCGTCAATTTCTACCGCGTAACATAAGAAAAACGCGTTTGGGCATGCACAATATTAATGAAACTTAGTTATGCTGGATATTAATTTCAAAAATTTATTTTTATGTAATATTTCTTAACGTAATTGTAAGTTTTGTAATGTTTTTCGCGGTGGTAACGCAATTCTCGCGCCGCTCCCCCGCAAACGGAGATTACTTCCCGGGACTTAGGTGAGCGTCCGCGAGAGGACAACGTCCAATCCCTGACAGGACAGAAAAGATGGCCCGGAACGAGCACCGCCT
>NW_018021860.1:1884-4151 GCF_002006095.1 Pseudomyrmex gracilis
TTTGGGCGCCAGACGCGGAGTCGCGTCAAAAATCAGCGTCACTCGGCACGACAAGCCGACTAGCTCTTTTGGGAACGGAGAGGGGCGGGGTTTAGCAAAAATTCGGAATACAGGCTGTCTCTTGACCTCGCGATAGGAAGCTCAAGTAAAGGAAAGAGAGTTGTAATTAATCAGCACGAATTGATAGTTAATTGACAATTTATTACGCGTGTAGAAGGGCAAAAATAATATAAAAGAAATAATAGAAAGAAAAGATTGGTTACAAAAAATGATATGAAAGCAAAGATAACAGGAGTGATAATAAAGAAAAAAAATATATACAAGAAATATAAAACAGAGAGATGAATAAGCTACTGCGGTAGCATCCAAAAATAATACAAACAAAAAGAAGACACGGAGTACACGACGACTTACAATAATTAACAAACCGGGTCACGCGAGTTAACGAGACAAATTAATGAATTGAAACGACACCGCAAAAGTACTGGACGCGATACGGTACTCGAGGAGTCCAGCCGAAAGATAACAAGCGCAGGCACTCAAATATAGCAATCGCGGGGCGCAAAGCTAGAGGCAGGCTAAACAGCTAGAGAGTGCAAGCAGATGTGCAGGGCAAACACTAAGCCGCAATAAAATAGCGTGCAGTCGCCTTTTTACAAGCCGTGGAACAACCCGGACTTACTTGTTACGTTGAGGATCGCAATTTGGTCGACTGGCTCACTCTGCCACGCAGCTTTCGCCGGTTTCGTGTCGCTAGGCCCAAAAGATTAAATCGAGCCGATTTCTCAATCTACGCGCATGCACTCGAAAAAAAATACTCGCGATACAGAGCGAAGGAGGTGCGACGTCGGAGTGGCTTCTCCCGATTGTTTATCACAAAATGATTAGAAACGCTCTTTATCTTGGCGTCAGGAAAATCGGCGATACGATACGTTACTCGACCGTGAATAATCCCGGACAACTTATACGCTCGAAAGGCGACACGCATTTACCGTACGCTCGCTAATAGTTCGGTGATAATTGTCCTGAAAATTCACCATCCGAAACTGTCGTTAATCCGCACGTTAATTTGGCACAATATTCATTACCGATCCACACACCGCTTCCGACTCCCACACACCTGACTCTAGCCGATCGCACGAGAAAAATCCGATTTCGTTCTGACGATTTCTTACCGCGGCGGCTGATTGCCGTCGGTAGACGAGATCCGACGGTACGCAAGCGATACGTTTCAACAATCACGGCACACGCACACGAATAGGCTGGCTAGACAAATAATACAAAAGAAAATAGAAACGGACCCACACAAATAACGCGAAGAGGCTACTTGGCGCCGGATCGCCACTCCAGGGCTTGACTTAGGTTCGCGAAATTACAACGAAACATGCACTTAACCTACGAATCTACAACTACGGCCACGAAGCTCCGTGAAGCCCGATTCTGGCCGCTATCGAAGAACAATCGTAAATACGGTCAAGGATACGTCCTTGCCGTCACAAACCAAACGCGAAAAGCAAGCGACCAGCCTCGACACGAGGCCTGTGCAACGCGGATTCGTGGCTAACAGAACTAAAACGGGCACCTCACCGTCGTCTGTTGCTCTCTGGCATGTCCGGTCTTCTCCGTCCGGATTCACTCGTCGGCTTCCCTTAGATCCGCCGGGGTCACCCTCTCGACGAGAATCACTTAAGTTTAAAATCGCGGTACGGCAAACTACGTGGACGGCACGGAAGATTCGCGTACGTACGGGAGCCCGAAAATATGCGTGTGTCTCGCACAGCTGTTCGCGACCAAGAGCAAGAAGATTTTGTTCGATAAGCGGTCGATACCCCGTGTAGCGCTAAGATCGCGCGGGGTAGGTCGCGGGGCCAATCAGGTCGCAGGATTAGCGGCGCGGCTCGCAAGCTCGCTCGTAGGCGGCAGGATCAGCGGGCCGCGAACTTAGAACGCTCGCAGTGTCCATAACTAGTTTGCAGCAGCATAAGTAAAGCAGCAAGCAGCGGGGCGGGATAGCAATCCAAGGGATGCAGCAATAAGATAAGCAGCGGGTCCTTGAAACCCTGCAGGAGAATGGCAGGAACACCGCACGTCTCAGCGTAGGCCGGCTCGGTGATGGTTCGTTCCGCCGTTCCGCCCGTTCCGCTAGGCTAAAGCGCCGAGGTTCCGCTGTGGCCTCTGTCTGCAGTCACCTACCCTGGCTCTCCACGTGACCGGGAAGTGAGACTTCGCGCCTCAGTTCCGCTCTCTCTCTCTCTCTCTCTCGTACG
>NW_018021860.1:4661-7037 GCF_002006095.1 Pseudomyrmex gracilis
TTGTTTCTCGCTCAAAAATATCTGCGAGCTCTTCGTCCACCAGCCTTCTCCGCAATTCATACGCCCGTTCCTCTTCCGCTTCCGCCTGTTGCTGCTGATCGGCATTTCGATCAGGCCGTATGTGCATCAGTATTTGCACGTCTTCATCTAAAAAATCAATATAAAAGTTTATATATATTAACAGGGTGAGCAATCTGAATCTATCACCTCCAATAACTCGTTTGTGTGGCCAGGAATCAAAAAAATTTTTATATAAAAGTTGTCGAATTTCAAGGGGGAACCAAAATGGCGTACCTTTCTAAGGTACGCTAAGTGTACTACTTAGCGAATTAACTGTTTGAAGTTACAAATTAACTAAATAAAGCACCCCGATAGTGAGAAGCAAGGGGACTCACGTAACTAAAGCACCCCGATAGAGAGAGGCAAGGAGACTCACGTAAATAAAGCACCCCGATAATGAGAGGCAAAGGGACTCACGTAAATAAAGCACCCCGATAGTGAGAGGCAAGGGGACTCACGTAAATAAAGCACCCCGATAGTGAGAGGCAAGGGAACTCACGTAAATAAAGCATCCCAAAGGGAACAAAAAACTACCACGTCCACGCCGTTGTTCCTAGGTAGTGCTAAGAGTAGTAATTTCTATTAATTTCGGCTAAAAATTTCGTCCGCCATCTTGGTCCGCCATCTTGGTCCGCTATCTTGGATCCGCCATTTTGACTTTTGCAAATCTGACTTCAGATTCGTGATCAGCAACCCCAAAAACCTTCGTAAACTCAATTTGGTGCAAATCGGTTGACTAAAATTTTTGTCCGCCATCTTCGTTTGCCATCTTGAAAATTTTAAAACAGCCCAGGTTATATCTGAACGTAACATTTTTCGCTTTTTCATTTTCCGGTGTCAAAAAGGGGGGTTTCCATTTTAAAAAAACCACTTCCGGTTGAAGTAACCCACTTTCGGTCAAAATCAAAAGTTGAAAGGTACGCCATTTTGGTTCCCCCTCGAAACTCTACAACTTTTATATAAAACTTTTTTCGATTCCTGGCCACACAAACGAGTTATTGGAGGTGTGATAGATTCAGATGACTCACCTTGTATATAATTCCTTTATATTTTTCATTGTTTAATTATTTAGAGATGGTTTACTTACTGGAATCAAGGGCTAGAGGAGGAGAAGGAGGAAGCTCCGCTTCATCTCTACGGGCTCTTCCTAAAATGTGTGACAATCATTAGTTAATATATTTTTTTATTCTAAAAATTAGCCATTCTTGTTTTATTGGTTATAAACTTACGCAGAGGAGGTTCATTTACATCTTCTTCTACCTCGTCTCGTCGTCGGCGTAACAAAGACAGACGACCTCTCCTCCGCATTGGCGCTACTCGCGCTATCGGGCGAGGTTCCGTGCTAACACGACGGTGCACAAGCGGCATCGCCCGCGGGACGATATCCACAGCGCTCGCATCTTGCTGCTGCTGTTGCTGCTGCTGCTGCTGCTGCTGTTGCCAAGGAGCAACAGCAAGCCGAGGCACCCACACCTCCGGTGTTTTTATCACCATCTCTGCCTCGTCAATTTTGTTTGCTAAAATGAAAATTATTTGCTCAGTATTTAGTAATTTTTAACCATGCAAACTTACAAAATTATAAAAAGTTGTTATTTACCATCGTTATCGTGTACCATGCGCGCGATTAATCCACGCACGTCTTCCTCCTCGTGGTTAAACGCTTTGCGAAGTTCTACCGCTTCGCACGCAATATGCAGTAGGCGACAATCCTCACCGAAAAATCCCGCGTTATGCAACAGTGCGAGAAGCGAGTTTGACACGCGAAATGCAAAGTTTCTAAACACTTCAATATTGTCTCTCCCGTTTAATAAAAATAGCGTTAATTCGCGCAAGTTTTCCAGCGGCGGATTACTCTAAATCGCGTATATAATAATATCTTTAATATTTTTAGCCGACATCTTGCACTTTGAAAATATCACTTACTTTGAGAAGAAAGAACTCGAGCAGAACACGGGATAAAGATTGTTGAAAATCACACTGTTATACTCGACACTCACTCTGAACTCAGACTATGTTTCGTACTCGTTGCAACAGATTTTTTATACCCTGTTTCACCCCCCAAAAATTACAAAGTGAGAGTTGAGCTAGGATGTCACAAACTGACAAATCAGCTGTTACTTGAAAATGCTATAAAGTTTTTATCATTTTTTGTGCCAGCGGTAAGAAAAAATCTGTTTTTGCTTTTCCATAAACTTGACATTGATTTTACAACCCTAAATTAAATTTTTCGTAGATGAAAAAATGATCCTAAGATGTCACGTATTGGCATTGACCGTCTGTTACTCAGACATAGTTTCCATTCTATTTTTTGTCAAC
>NW_018021860.1:7062-26125 GCF_002006095.1 Pseudomyrmex gracilis
ACGTGGAAACACGTTGCAACAGGATGCGTGATATAAAAACAGCTTATTTCAAAGAATTTTCATTTATTTTCTATGCGCGCGAATAATGACGCAACAATTTTGTTTTAATTTTTCGCTTTTCAATAAAGTACGTGCGAATAGGACGGATTTCGTGCAGAAAAAATAAAACACAATATATATATTTTATAGAAAGACACCAATTTTCATTTTTATTCACATTGAAATATATTTTTTGTATACAATCAAACTGAGAGAAGACATTACTTTTAATGCTTTGCTAAAATAATTTGAACAACATTATCCAAATAAAGTGTACACATTTCTAGAAATACCAAGGTAAAGTACGTATCTAGAAATAAAAAAAAAATTAAATTTTTAATTTGCGTCTGTACAGCACGTTTGATATTGCTGTAATTACCTTTAATTGTTAACTTGATAATGTCTGCGTTTATATAAGCTTTTGGGAGTAACAATTCTGTTTCTTGTATTAAATACTTGGAACATTCGCTAACGCTGGATGCTAATGTATCCAAGTGTTCCATATACGCGTTAACACATTGCGCTATATTTTGCAGACCGAGAAATGTTGGTTTTTGCATAACAACAGACGCAGAAAATATCTTGCGCTTTTTCACTCTGGAACAATCAGAATCTTCTTCTCTCATTGTCTCGCTGTTAAATGTTTCCTCTCCTCCGGACTCTTTGTGAGAAATTAATACAGCCTTCGCTCCATATGCCGTAGTAAATGCAATTGTAATATTATTATTTATTACAATCGGCTTTGTCTTGTATTTCCCTCCGTCCAAGTACAGACTTATTAACGGCATGGTATCTTGCAATTTTTTCCACGCGTCAGCATCGAGCCATATAGTATTTGTTCCATTTCCGCATAATTTAATAGCAGGATAAAAAAATCCGTTTTTTACATCAGGGAGCAATCCTATTTGAATTCTCTTTGTATGAGAATTATTTAATCCATACACGGTGGAAAGCAGCATCTCATGCCTCTCATTTTGCTTCTTGATGATTCCCATGCACGATTTTACGCTGGATTCAACTTGCTCTTTTTCACTATTCACCGCCATTTCTTTGCACTTTTTACTTTACACACTTTTAAACCAATATTTACCGCGTAAAAAGATATTTCAAGCGCCAGCTGCAACTGTTTGCAACAGAAAAATGATCAAAATGTATTTACATCGCTCTATTTATAGCAATTTTACCCTCTTGTGCGCATGAGCATCAACTTATTTTACCACCACCACCACTTTTGTTTAAACGGTAGATTAACAATTATTTTCAAAAGTTACAAATTATTTCTATATATTATCCGTGTACGACACATAGTTTTTATTTTGCATTTACCTCGTGTCGTAGCTACCCACACATGAGTGCATATGCGTATGAAAAACAATAAACAATTCTTTAAATGGGCATTTTTATAAACATTTTTATTCTACATTGAATATCTATCGAAAACTCTCGTAGAATTTTCTCGCGCGAACAAGCACGTGCAGGTTTAACGGTCCCCAGTCATAAACCGTTTTTTTTTGTCTTCAAAAAATTATGTTCTCATCGGCACGCTCTTGTTACCCCCCACGAACATGCAGATTTATTGGTCCCGAGTCATAAACCGTTTTTTGTCTTCAAAAAACTTATGTTCTCATCGGCACGCACGTGTCAATCCGCACGTACAAGTTCTCGCAGATAAAAACCGTTCAGAAAAACTTCGGACACATAAATTCATTTTTTACATCCCTGACTTTCTAGTCACAGTCTTGCGACGCCTGCTTCGATTTCTATTTCGCCTAGACGCCCTCAACTATGCTTCACGCTCATTGGGAGCCATAAGTGCCCAGACGCTGATTGATCCTTCTCGGGACCGATGCCACCCCCGCCCTTACAATTCCTCACTCAACCGACGCCAACTTGCTCTCATACACGTTTGAACGCACGAGGCAACAACATCGGAGCGCCGCCATTGCCAGTACCAGTCACGCTTCGAAACGGATTTTTAAATAAATATATACTCTTTTAATAAAGAATTCTTTTACTCGAGAACATTCTCGAACGTTCCTCCCACACAAATTCCTCAACAAAAAAAAATTTAATTACACATTTTTAGAAAATTAGAAAAATTTATAAAAAATTTATAAAAAATGTAGGGGTCATAAATCATGTCACTTTTCCATCCCCTCCAGTGGGCGTGGCCAATCACCACCAAGGGAGGGGGAAAAACACCCTGGTGGGGCAATGGCGCCAGAAGTGGTGGGGGGGCAGGTGGAGGGGGTTTGTTTTGACGCGCCATAAGTGCCCACATACTACTCACGGGTGACCAGCAAAGAAGTTCCTTGGCACCTGTAACGAAGAAGAGGCGAATTAGTCTCACGTTACGGGCGGTAGGACTGACCTACCGCAATTGAAATAGCGTACGACGACGTAAGCCAAAAGAAGTTAAAAGGCGCGACAAAGAAACAGCGGGTGTTACCAAATCGTGAAAATACCACGGTAATACGGCAAAAATAAGCAGAAAAAAACCGAGGGTCAAGGCGACTGCGGCAAGGAAGCGGAAGCAGCAGGACGATAAGGACCGAGTCCAGCACTTCAGTAGAAAAAAAAAAAGAGGTTTTCGAGTTGAGTACCTCGAGGAGCAGTATACGTGAAGACGCAAACGTAAGCAGAGTAGCAGCGGCAGCGGCAGACGGCAGCGGTAGAAGCGACAGAAAGCAGTGGCGACGGCATCAAGGGGCCAACAGCGGAACCAAAGGCGTCGTGACATTGTAGCTGAGATGCGTCAATTACTGTAAGTTAAGATATAGTTTGTAAAAGGGCGAACGGACAAGCGAATGTCTGAGAACTGGCATTTACGACGATCTGACAGTTGCGAGGGTAGGCGCGAGGTTCATACTGAGCCGGTAAACCAAACTAGGAAATTTATACCGTCATAAGAACCAAGAACCGCACCGGCTGCGTTGTATCAAGAACCGAATATATTTAGGCGATGGTGTTTTGCGATAGCGACACAGAATTATATCCGAACGTGGTAACCAAACGAGAATTTCCATTTGATCTGGACGGTAGAATTGCCGGACATCTGCGAAACAGTGGAGACACGAGTGCACGAGCTCACAGACGCAATTACTCTCTAATATCGCTTGAAAGTGAAGTATTTTGTGCAAGAGATCAGGTCGGAATGAATAACGACAACGTTGAACAAACAAGCGATGAGCGCAGAATAAACCATGCTCGAGGGGAAGTCGATCAAGAAATTAACCGAATGCGTAACGCATTGGTCGGGGATAACTCCGCGGGGAACGAAGCCGCGGGAACGAGCGAACAGAGTCTTAGTCTAACAGAAGTAATGTTGCGACAGTTGGTGCGATCGTTTGACTTATTAAGTACGCGTATGACCACGGTGACAAGACACGTGAACAAACTACGTGACAAACAACAACCCGCGAGCGCTGGGAAACAACGAGCCGTTAAGACACGACAATACGTTAAACGTAACTTACGAACGAACGACCGCGAAAGTACGCAACCAAACTGTACACTTACTCGGATATATAACGCTGAAGGAAGCGCGTGGAATGATACCCACGTTCGATGGGAAATCACAAACGCAGTTGCGAGAATTTCTAAGCGCGTGTAGTTATGCGGTAAAAAATATAAACCCGGTAGACGAGCAAACGTTACTGGAATCTATCCTGTGCACTAAGTTGAAGAGACAGGCACTCCTAGATTTTGAAACGCGGGATATACACAGTTTTGAGCAGTTGAAATTTGAGATAGAAACCACGTATTCAGCAAAAAGAGGCACAACTGAATTGCAAATAGAGTTTAGCTCAGTAAAACAAAAAAATGACGAGAGTGCGCTAAATTTTGGTCAGCGAGTAAATCAACTCGCGATGGAGCTTTATAAGTCCATGGTAGAAGGAAAAGAACGAACTATGGACCAAAAGCGCACGATTTTGGAAACTGTTACAGAGCAGGCATTGCACCACTATCAAATCGGGTTGCGAGAGGATTTAAGGTTAATTGTGCGGTTGCGCAGCTATGACACGCTCCAGAAGGCAATAGCCGGGGCAAGCGCGGAGGAAAAGGCCGCGGGAATAAAATCAAGAAATAGAGCGCAATATCAGGCACGTGGTAGCCATAAAAGTTACAATTGTTATTTAAGTGCGGCAAAACCGGACATTTTGGACGAGAATGTCGGTCTGGAAAGAGGTGTCTTTGCTTAAGCCAAGTGGCAACCGGGTAAATGCAATAGAGAAACACTGCAATTATTGTAAAAAGACAGGACACCTACAATAAAACTGCTGGTCGCTGAATGGCAGGAAAAACGATAAAAATTACACCACGCAAAGGGAAACAAGACGCGCGGCACGAGAAAAGAAAAGCCGAAGCGACAATAGCGTAACGTCAGAAAGTGACGAAGAAGAAGACAAAAAAAAAAGAAATCTGTCTCCGTAGCAGAATAACAAATGACCAAAGTAAATACAGCACAAGGAGGGTTAGATTTAGCTGTAGTACCGATAAGAGAGGCAAAAGGAGGCCAGGTGGAAATGTTATATGATACAGGAGCAACAATCTCACTGATTAAGCAAAAATATCTGAAAGGCGAAACACCGGCAGAAAACACCAAGCTGGAGATAACCGGAGTTACCGGACATAAAACTTGCGTGATTGGAAGAATTAAGGCACATATACAATTGAGAAACAGAAGAATTAAACATGCAATATATGTGGTAAGAAACGACTAGCCAATTAAGTACCAAGGAATACTTGGAAGTGATTTCATTAGGAACTATAATGCCGTACATAACTACAAGGAAGGACGGCTTGAGGTATCAAGGCGTAGTGTTGCAACTAAAGCGAAACCATCGTACAGGCAATCACGGATAGCATACAGGTCGGCATAATAGAAACAGAGGAAACACGGCCTGAAGTATTTATGGGATGTTGTCTAGTACAGCCGGAGAAATATTTGTGCCCAGTAAGTATAGTAAACACTACAGAAGAAAGAGTGGAAATAAGTACACCACGAGTAAAAGTAGGAGAACTAAGCGAAGGCGGGGAAGAAGAAAGCGAAGTTTTAAACGTAAGCGTCGAAACAGAAAGAAAGGCGCGAGGTGAAAAAGTAAAGGAGGCGTTACGCATGCAGTATCTAAATACGGAAGAAAAGCAAGTCTTGTTGGAGATCTGCGAAGCGTACAGCTATATATTTTATTTGGCAGGAGAACCATTGACTAAAACTAACGCAGTGACACACAAGATACGGATAAAAAGTGACACCGCACCAATCAGTGTTAAATCGTATCGTTTGCCAGAGAAGCACAAACAGGAAGTTGATCGGCAGATCAAAAAAATGTTAAAAAATAAGATAATAAGAAATAGTAAGAGCGAATGGAACGCACCACTCCTAATCGTGCCAAAGAAAATGGACGCGTCGGGCATCAGGAAGTTGAGAGTTGTAGATTTTAGACGGCTGAACGATGTCACGATCGGGGATTAATTTCCGTTGCCGAATATAACTGATATTCTCGATCAGATGGGAAATGCCAAATATTTTTCGACCCTTGATTTGGCTTCTGGGTATCATCAGATACCAATGGAAGAAAAGAATAAGTTAAAGACGGCGTTTTCAACACCGTACGGGCATTATGAATATAAATGCCTTTTGGGCTGAAGAACGCGCCGGCAACCTTTCAAAGATTGATGAATGCGGTCTTGATGGGGTTGCAAGAAATAAAGTGTTTTGTCTACCTAGATGACATAGTTATACACGAGGCCAGCCTAGAAAAACACGGAAGACGAATAAGAGATGTATTTGATAGACTGCGAGAGTATAATCTCAAGTAACAGACAAGTGTGAGTTCTTTCGAAAGGAGGTGACGTATTTAGGTCACATGATTACAGAAGAAGGAATTTCGCCAAATTTAACGAAGGTGGGTGCCGTAACAAAGTTCCCTGTGCCAAAAAAAGTAAAAGATATCCAGGCGTTCATCGGACTAGCAGGTTATTACCGCAAGTTCATTGATCAGTTTTCAAGGATTGCAAGGCCGTTGACACAGCTGTTGCGCAAAGAAGTTGCGTTTAGCTGGAGTCAGAAACAGCATTGCGCGTTCGAAAGCTTGAAAGAAAGATTGAGTAACGCGCCGTTACTTGCGTATCCGGATTTTAATCGAGAGTTTATTGTCATAACAGACGCGTCGGGTTACGCTCTCGGTGCAGTGTTATCACAAGGGGAAATAAGTCGCGACAAGCCGATAGCGTACGCTAGCCGAGTGTTAAATAAGGCAGAGCGCAACTTCAGCATTATCGAGAAAGAGTTGCTCGCTATCGTTTGGGCCGTGAAACATTGTAGGCCGTATTTGTATGGAACAAAGTTCAAAATTGTGACGGACCATAGAGCATTGGTGTGGCTGTTTAATGTGAAGGATCCTGGATCGCGGTTCGATCGCTGGCGTTTCAAGTTAGAGGAGTACGATTCCGAGATAGTGTATAAGAAAGGGAAAGCTAACACCAACGCGGATGCACTGAGCCGGAGTCCCGCGCTGGAAGCAAACACGTGCGAGGCGAACGAGGTAATGAAAGAGACAGAAAAGAACGAGGTGAGTGAGACATGTGAGCTCATACAGATACTGTATGAGTATCACACAGGTGACACACCGGTAGGCGCTCACCAGGAAGTAGCGCAGACGATAAAAAGAATCCGTCAAAATTATGATTGGCCAGGTGTGGTAAAAGATGTAGAAACGTACGTTGCAAAATGTGAATCGTGCCAGAAGAACAAACTTTCGCGGAGAATAAAATCACCTCTAGTAATTACGGATACATCACAGGAGCCGTTCGAGAAGTGTGCTCTGGATATTGTCGGGCCGTTACCGATATCAAGTTACGAAAATAAGTACTTGCTTACGTTCCAGGACAGTCTTACCAAGTTTAGTAAAGCGGTGCCGATACCGAACCAAGAGGCCGCAACCGTAGCGAAAGAATTTGTTACGAAAATAATATGCAAACACGGCATTCCGGGAACTGTGTTAACTGATAGGGGTACAAATTTCGTTAGTGAGCTATTTAGGAACGTATGTAAATTGCTGAAAATAAGTAAAGTGCAAACGACTGCGTATCATCCAGAAAACAACGGGGCGCTGGAGCGTTCTCATAGAACATTGACGGAGTATATTCGCCACTTTATAAATAAAGACCAAACGGATTGGGACAAGTGAGTACCATACGCAATGTTTGCGTATAATACCACGCCGCACACGGCAACGGGGTACATGCCGTTTGAGCTCGTGTATGGAAGGCAGGCGAAGTTACCGACGGCGTTGGCCAAGCCGCCTTCGACGCAATATAACTTAGATAACTATGTACAAGAACTAAAAGAAAGATTACACGCCGCGAATCGCATGGCGAGGGAAAATCTCAAAGGAGAAAAGGAAAGGGCCAAGCAGTATTTTGACAAGGGTGCAAAAACAGTTACATTCAAGATCGGGGATAAAGTGTTAATGTATGATGAAACGCAGGAGCCGATCTAAGAAGTTAGAATCTAAGTGGATAGGACTGTACGAAGTGGTTGCGAAAGTAACTGATGTGACGTATACAATTAAAGCCAAGAGGCGCACACAGAATGTGCACGTGAACAGGCTAAAAGCGTTTGTAGACAGTTAAAAAAAAAACCACTTACCGGGCGCTTCACTCTGAGTCAATAGTGATAGTGGAAGGTGGTGAAGCGGGAAGACCCCAGACAAACTACATCCGAATCATCGGGGGAGGCCGGTGACGGGGATCCCAGGTAAATTATGTCCGGGTCATCGGGGGAGGCTGGTGGCGGAGGCTGCACCGTCAGGATGACCACCTCATTGTCTTCGGGCTCAAGTGGTGGCGATGGTGGACCCTCAGGGGTGCGCGGCGTAGTTTGTAAAGCTGAGACGTCCGAGGACGTTGCGTCACTATCACCCTCACTCACAAAAGATCGGGGGAGGCCCCGCGTACCCCGACACCAGGCACGACGCACACTGTCGGAGACAAAGCGAAAATGATTTGACATGTTTTTTTTGTGTTTTTTTTGTTTCTTCTCGCGATCAAGTTAGTGGTCGGACGACTGACAAGACACTGACGCTCGTTGTCGCAAAAATCACGTTAAAAAAAAATGGGTTAAAGAAGTCGTGAAAAAGGTTGCGGTACTAAGAATTAGTTGTAAAGACACAGCGTAACACGCTGAAATAAACATAGCAATGAGCTTATCGTGACACCACCGCCCGCGGTTTCACGTGCAACGCTGAGTAAGCGTTAGCTGTTTTAAAAAGAAGTAAGCGACAACTTCCGCGTAGTAGAAGTGTGCGGATAGGTGTCTGTGTGCAAATGTTTTGTTTCTTTTTCTGTAGTATTTTTTTTTTAGAGTACTGCTAGTTTGTGGCTTTGGTATAGCCAAGGGCTACGAGATCAGAGAGTTCGATCAGGAACCAGGAATCTATTTCGAAAAAATAGGGGAGTATTACCGCGTGGAGTCGGATTGGAAGGTCGCCGTTAGCGTAGATGTAAGCACTGTGCGACATAGGTATAATCAGTTACATGAGTTCACTGAAAGAACTCAGTATTATTGTAAAGAGCTAGAGTACCTCGATGGCGTTGCAAAAATGAATTGCGAAAACATGACCGCGTTATTGAATAAAGACAAGGAGCAATTAAAAACAATGTTAGCACACATTAACTTCTTAGAAAGTAGTAGTGCAGTAGGTAAAAAACGAGGTCTGGTAGACGGAGTTGGTTCTTTGGCCAAGTATTTATTTGGTGTAATAGATGCTAGTAGTGAAAAGTTAATAAACGACCAGCTGAACGCGCTAAGTGCCGGCCAGAAAATTTTAAACGGGGCCGTAAAAAGCCATCTCCGGATATTAAACAAAACCGTTATACATTTAAATAATTTAGAGGATGTTTTGCGTAGTAACAAAGTAGTGTTGTCAAATGTAACAAGTAAGTTGGGTGAGGCGTTGGACGAGTATGCACAACGCGGAGTGCTGACGGAGTATTTTGTTACTGTAAACGCAATCATGTCGGATTTGCTTCGAGACATTGAGCGAATCATAGAGTTTACGTTACACTTAAGACGCGGCGTAATACACCCGGCAGTGATATCACAGGAAGTGATATTGGCACAGGTAACGGAGACGGTTCCAAAATTGCCGGAAGGAATGCAGTTTTCTTTTAAAGTTTCAGAGGAAAGCTGGCCGCTTGTAGAAAAAGTTAGCGAGGTCACAGCGTATGTAAAAGGATCAGATATTGTAACAGTGTTGAGCCTTCCGTTGGTGTCATATCCTGTCTATGAGTTAGTAAACGTCGTTCCGTTGCCTGTACATAGTCATGGAAATGTGTATACGTTTGTAGACGTAGGACATAGTAGAATCGGCGTAGGTAGAGAGGGAAAAACGTATTCAGAGTTGTCCGAGAAGGAGTTAAGTAAGTGTAAAAACGTTGGTGGACATTATTTTTGCGATAAGAATACGCCAGTGTACTACGTGAGTAGTAAGTCACCGTGTGAAGTGCGAATGTATCTATTCGATGAGTGTGATTTGCGGTATGTGGCGACAAACCAAACACTGTGGATCGCGTTGCGAGATCCCTTGGCGTGGCTGTACTCCACACATACTAAGGAGAAGGTCACGATACAGTGCGCGGGGGGCACAGAGCACGTGGCAACTATTAAGAGAACGGGACGAGTCTGAAAATTGTAGGATGCTGACGCGCGAGATATACATCAAAACAAGGGAGGGGTCACGCGGTACTAACGCGAAAGTATACTTACCTGAGTATAACTTGTCGATACCGGAAATCGCACTCACACACAAAACTAGTTTCACACCCGTAAAGTTAAAAAACGTGGTAAATGGAGAAGAGTTAACAAGGTTAAGTACACAAATTAGTAAGGTGGTGACAAACATAGATAACGCACGGTCGGGAGGAAGCGTTCATCCTGACATAATTTATACTATTTCCGTTAGTAGTACGTTAGTTGTAATAATAATCGTTGTTGCACTAGTTGTTGCAGTAAAGTGTATAAAAAAGAGAGCTGATGTAAAAACGCTACCTAGTACTACAAATGTAGATCGAGTACGCACGGTGCTAGGACAACCTTAGTTTTACTAGTAGTTGTACGGTTAATAGTGTACTTGTGAAGAAAACTTCCGTACAAGTTTTTTTTTCTCAACGGAGGAGGAATGTTGGGAAATCAAATATAGTAAGGTGATGGTCGTATTAAGAAATTTGTGAAGTAAGATGTATTTAGTATAAGGTCGCGTACGTGGAAATTAGGAAGTTAAAACATAAAATAGTCACGTATGTTCGACTGTGACACAGTTAAGTGTGTTGTAAAGAGAGAATATTGCTTGATCAGCAAGGACGGCAGGTCCGTCTCCGAGAGCTGATCAAGCAAAGATGAGCGAGTTGCGCGATCAACTCGCGCAACGTTGTTTAAGATAAGACAAGGTGATGCTCTTCATTCGGTGACATAAAAAGTGATGTGACAGAGTTGAGAGCAGAAGTTCGAGAACTACCGCCGAGTCGTCGTACTAGTTATAAGAAGCTAAGCTGTAAATCGTCAAATAAAGTTAATTTAACTATTAAACGAAGACGGAGTTACTTCTCCCCGAATCCAAACGGAAAATCCTGTAAAAAGAATCCGGTACCGTCGTAGCGGTACAACACTATTAACAATAATCCTGTGTAGATAAACCGCAAAAGAGTAAAGAGGACTGTCAGTCGAAGAAGCAATTAACCTGAGAGGAATGTTCTCTTTCTGGATCTTGGGAAGGCCTTGGGTAAAAGTTTATCACTCGAACGAAGAGCATAGTACATACGTTTATCGATGTAACCGTTATTAAGCCAACGCTTCAAAATGTTAGAAAGACTGGACTCAATTTTTTTAACCGGATTACGGCTAATAATATTATAAGTATCAGAGTCAGTAAGGACACCACATTTTATTGTTATAATCATTGACATTTATCATAACGGTGACATTACCTTTATCAGCACGTGTGAAAACTATCTCAGGGTTCTTCTTGGTAAAAACAACACATGATTTGTATATATCCATCATCTTTTTATCAATGTCAGAAAAAAGAAAGTTTTATTCAGAAAAATTCTTTACTAAAATCTGGATACTGTAAAATTGGTTTGCTTGACAATAATTGTTTTAATTTTTAGAAATTAATTTGTTTCATTTCCCATTTAAATGGTATATTTTTCTTTAAAAGTAAAGTAAATGGTTGTGTAATTTGACTAATTTTTTAATAAATCGACGATAATAGCCTACTAGTCCTAAAAATTGTTTAATTTGTTTGTGATTTTTGGGAACGCGGTATTGTTCAATTGCTTTTATTTTCTCCGGATTTGGTTTAACTCTTTTGTCTGATTTTATGTGACTAAATATGTTACTTCGCATTTGAAAAATTTACATTTATCAGATTGTAGACTAAGACCAGCTTCTCTAATGCATTCAAAAACTTGACTTAATTTTTGTTTATGTTCTTCTAAAGTTTGCGCGTAAATAACAATGTCGTCTAAGTAAACAAAGCAAACGTATCCTTGCAACCCGGTTAAGACATTATCCATTAAGCGTTGGAATGGTGCGGAAGCGTTTTTTAAGCCAAATGGCATTTTTTTTATTTATAATGACTATTAGATATATTAAAAGCTGTTTTTAAAGAGTCTTGCGAGTTCATAGGAATTTGATAGAAACCCGAAACTAAATCAAAACATGAAAAGTATATGGCTTTGTCCAGTTAGTCTAGAATATCCGATATGTTAGGCAAGAGATGCGCGTCTCCGACCGTTTTTTCGTTTAGTTTACAGAAATCGATCACTAATCGCCATTGATACCTTCAGCGTCGATTTTTTTCCGCACGATCCAAAGCGGCGAGTTATATGGCAAGACGGACGGTTAGATGATATCTTGTTCTAACAGTTTGTCAACTTGGCTTTTAATCTCATTTTAAGAACCGGCGGGTATCTATATTACTTTACGCATACCGGAATATTATCCGTTGTGTTTACAGAATGTTTAATTCTATCGGTTCCTTTTAGTTTATCTCTCGGTAGATAAAATAAATCGTTTAAATTTTTAATTCCAGATTGTATCGATTGTTTCTCTTCTTTATTTAAATGATCTAATTTCAAGTTCTGTTTTAGTAAATCTAGTCTTTGTATTAAATTTTTCGAGATTACTGAATCTATTTGATATGTAAAGCTGTCCCTTGGGCTCGTAGTAATATCCACTGTTTCTACATTAATTGCAGGTATCTATAAATTAACTTCTTTTTCCGTCGTATTAGTTACGTATTTATAAGTTTTATCCGCGTGATTTACTTTTACAATGCTATCTATTAAGAAAATGCTGTGTTCTAGTTCTTGGCGATTTATAAGCGCTATTCGACATTACGTTGTTTAGTGTAGATTGCCATAGGACAAATAGTTTTGCTTGGTAATGTTACCCGATTACTAAACTCTATTGAAAATGACTGATTATTACTAATTCTTACTGTTCGCGATTCAAAATCAATTCTCGCGTTTTCTTGACGTAGAAACGTGGAACGTGATATCCTATGATTTCTTGTTCTTTTAGAGGAAATCTATCAAGTACTACGTAAAATTCGTGAATTCCTGTATTCGAGTGTAAATATGCGGTTCCGAGAGTTTGCTGTTTTTCTTCCGTTATGTCTTGAATTTATCCCTTCTCGTTTATGTGTACAAGTTGTGACATGGTGTTCGCGCCGCTCCCGCCCCTTGCCACAAAAATTATCCTTTAGGGAGTCCCGAAGTGTGTGTCGGTATTGAGCGCCAGGATTCTCCAGGGCTTGCACACCGTATCTCGTTTTAATTTAGTTGCTTATTTCTTTTTGTTTTGTTTTTTTTTTATTATTATGTAAAATATGGCGCCTCACCTCTCCCCGAGGGCTCACCCCATCGAAGGACACCGAGGATGACGAGCAGACACAAAATCTAGAGCGGGACCTGGACAAGGAGCAAGCAAGAAACAAAAGGAATCGAGGAAGCGCCAGTGGCAGCGCACAGAGGCTACGGCCCTGACTCAGCGGGCAGGATCAATCCCATACGCCAGGGAGCGCAAGCGGCACGCGAGCGACAACGTCGCCAGGCGGCAGTAAACACCTGGAATTAACAGCGAATAAATCTGCCTTTTGCCAGCTACCAGCTCTAAGGAGCCTAAGAACCGACATGACCTTCTGGAGGTCCGCTCCCGGACAAGATGCACTCAGAAAACGCAAGACGAAAAAGGAATCCTGCAAAGAAGAAGCACATTCATAATTCGCGGGTCAGGCCCTTGTAGCTTGCGCGACCGCGAGCGCCGCGCTTGATAAAATGCCACGCCCTGATTGGCTGGCCGACCCCACGCGATCCTAGCGCGCTCCGGCGCATCGACCCCAAATCGATCGCGATCTTCGCTCTCTTGGTCGCTAACACTTGTAAGAATCGGACGCACGAAAGGACTCCCGGAAGGTACCGTCTCTAAGAGAGCCAAACAGGAAGGACGTTATGTCGCAGGACGACGATATCCGGTGAGGTGCCTCGTTTCTTGTAACCACGAATCTGCGTGCCGAGTTCCGTGTCGAGACTAGTCGCCAATTCTCGCGTTGTGTGTCAGGCAAGGACGAATCCTTCGCCATATTTATTCATTTATGGGCGGCTAGAATCGGATTCACGGGGCTTTGTGGCAATTCTTCGTAGGCTTAAGTGCGTTCAGATTTCGCGAGTATTCTGTTGAATACCGTGACAAGCCCTGGAGCCGCTTGGGAAGCGCCAAGTAGCAGTCCGTATTCTGTAAAAAGTGTAGCTTATGTAAACGTACTTTTTGCGCTTGCTATTAATGTACTGCATGTATCGTCTTTGCGCTACTATATCGCGTGCTGTCGTACTATATCGATTTTGCTGTACCGAGATCCTGAATGCTGTCGTATCGATTTTGTGGCGCGAGATCATTAGTGCTGTCGTATCGACTTTGCTATTGCGAGACCCTTAGCGCTGTCGTGATAATTGACGATTTCGCCTTGAATCGCGCTACTCGGCGGGAAGCTATCTGAAGAACCTTGCTCTAACTAATTACTGCAAAACGATGTCGTACCAAATCGCTGTAGCGGGCTTGTCGGATCGAACAGCGATACCTGATTACGCGGAGAGTGTATAGAACGGAAGTGGAGCCTTATCGTTGTCGAGAAGGTGCCGAAATTCGTGAGAATCGGACGCCGACGCCGGAGGAGTTCCGGTAGTAAATAGTGTCGACTCGGCTCGCGGACGTACAATAATACGTAATCGCTGCAATCGGCATATGATTATTTGATGTAAGTCCCCGGCCGGATCAAAACGAGTTATCGGAGGCTATCGTATCGTAGCGTGTCTCGGGTAAAGGTTGAACTCAGGACCGACGCCTCTTCCGGCCTCACATTCATTCTCGCTTTGCGTCTCATCGACACCGCTTGCTTCTACTCTTGTTTGCATCTCGCTGTAACATACGGCGAAAGCTTTGTCGCCGTGGGTGGGCGATACGTCTGCGCTATATTCCTGCTAGAATTAAGAAGCGTAACACCTAATTACAATTACGTTGGAGCGCTGTTTTGCACGACAAGCAACAGTTGTTGAACTCTCAGCCGTTCGACTTTGTTTGACCTCTCGTCCCGGCCGCGCGACGTGGTGGCGTGTTTTGGTGTTTTTGCGTATTTGTGTCGTGTCTTGATTTCTTGTTCTGTATTACTCTTTGTTATCTCTTTTTTTACTCTGCTTAGATTTTCTTTTATTGTTTTTATTTTCTTTTATTTTTGATTTTTTTTTTTAATAAATTTGTTAACTCGGACAATCTGGCGTCTTGTTTCGACTCTATATCTCGCCCGCGCAATTTCTTTCCATCATTAGAGGGACAGCTTAGATTATAAAGACAATAAGCCCAGCCCCTTTCCGTTAGATAGAGCTAGCCGGCCCGTTGTGTCAAGCGATGCAGGATTTGACGCGGTTCCGCGTCTGGCGCCCAGAATTTTTACTAAGGATTCGTTGGCTCGGCGCA
Source organism: Pseudomyrmex gracilis (assembly GCF_002006095.1). Lineage (NCBI taxonomy): Eukaryota > Metazoa > Arthropoda > Insecta > Hymenoptera > Formicidae > Pseudomyrmex > Pseudomyrmex gracilis. The sequence goes on from NW_018021860.1 coordinate 22,139, forward strand.
GTGGCGTGCTCGTTGCGTTAAACCTTTTCTATCCTGCTCATATAGACGTTCCCGACCTCGTGGACTCCCGTTTGTGTTCCGATTTCGCACTTCCGTTTCGGGCGGGGCAGCGCGAAAGAATTACAATATCGCAATTTAGAGCATTAGCTTTAATATTGTTTATATCAGCGCCCATATCTAACAAGAATCGGTCTCTTGGATTTCTTATATCGTCGAATGGAATGCAGATGAGATTTTGCGAGATTGCTTGGATTGTGTATGTTCTTGCTCTTGGTTTATCAAATGAATCAGATTCGCGCGACTCGACGTGTGGCTTAGGTGTTGCGCGCTTTTCCGCTTGGCTCTCGTAGTTTAATTGTGAATTTGTGTTAGTGGATGAAGTATTGTTACGTGAATAGTTAGATTGACTATTTTGATAGCTTGTATTTTGAAAAGAGCTTCTATTATTATTAAATCTGTTATTATTATTATAATTTTATGAAAAATTTTGCTCGTTTGACGTCGCAATATTCATTAATTTGTCGAGAATAAAAATTCTGGAGATATCTTGATTTTGTGAATTATGAAGTTTTCTTCTACATTCGTTTTTGCTGTGATCTACCTTTACAATAATTACAAGTTAATGGCAAATCGTTAAATCTATGTGATCTAAATCTTTGAATGATGTCGGGATTTTGTTATGTGGTTACGCTTTGAATCGCGTCTTCTAATGTATTAAATTTTTGTGTTAGAAGAAGCTGTGCGGTGTGGCTACATAAACAATGTTACCGTGGAAGGTGCCACGGCGTGACGTCACGCGGTAGAGAGAGTAATTTACTATTGGTGGGAAGAGTACGACGCGAGTCGTACCTCTTTACCTCTTTATTGCGTGACGTCACGCTGTGGCACTTTCCACGGCAACGCTTTACGTAAACCACCGAGAAAATGGTCTATTAGTTTGTTCGTTGTCAACACTTTTAGTTCTACCCTTGCTGCCAAATCAGGGTAATTAGAAACCGCGATGATCACATCAGAGTTCAGTTTTCTAGCGTAATTTTTGATAAATTCGTCTCTATTTTCCCGAAGTGTATTAATTTCTATTTCCCAATAATCAAAAGTTTTACAGCTACCAAATTCTTTTTCTAACGCACTACACAAATCGAGATTATTTATCGTATAGATTGATCGTCTTAACGCAGCATCTCCTGTTAACTTTGTTTGCAAAATTGCTCTAAGATAGAATAGTTTGGCTCGACTAAACTGTAAACTCTTCTACAATCAGCTGTAAATTGCGTTACCGGAACATTTTTGCCATTAAAAACGGGTAAAAGTAATAAATTGTGACGAACAGAGAAGTAACTACTATTACTCGACGTAGAAGATCTTTGACTTTGTTGGTGTGCGCCAGAATGATCTGCGTCTTCTATTAATTCTACTCTTTGTACGTGATTGTTCATAGTGATTTTGGTACTCGGAGTTTCGCGATTATTACCGGAATTAGTGTTGTTAGTACAACTATCTAACGAGTTACTTTCCGAAGTGTCGTATTATAATGCGGTTCAATATTTGTTATAATTATTGGTTAAGGCGTTCTCAGACTTGTCGACTTTTTCTCTTGTAACGTACAATGGGTTTCAATAAAGAATACACTCAGTGTTATTACACAAACGCATATCCTTTTTATTGTGAATGTTTTACAAGTACTTATAACAAGTACACTCGTACACATGAACGATCGTTATATATTATAAAAAACTCAACTCTCACTAGCCTCGCAGCCAGACGCCCCGTCCGCCAGAATAACGCACGCGGCGCATGCTCTATCATAGGCAATTACAAACAAACTCAACCAATATGAATTGACCCTACCACAACAATATTTCTAAAATTTACAAAATTTATAAGCTTACAGTAATACGATGCGCAGCATGTTGATGATAAAATGCTTTACACCGCTGAAGATAGGTTGATGATGAGGAGTGACCTTTTTCGTGCCGGCCGTCTACGGAGTCCCTCGTCGTTCTCCTTTTTTCACTTAGTTGCTGTGCTTGTTCTGAAGCGTCCTGATGATGTCGTCTTTTACCTCGGAGTAGATCGACACGTGGACTACACGTCGATATGTTATCGGTTGACAGGCAGGAATTTAGCAGATCACTTGGAGAGTACTCTCGTTGAATTCACCAAATAGTAAATCGCACTTGATCTTGGATCTTCTACTTCGATAACCTTGCTGTTAAAATTGCAAAGTTGTCTCAAATTCCAAGCTTTAAGATGTGTCTCACTCAAGCCTCGCTACTTTCCTGATTCGAAGGAATTTTGCAGCAACCAGCTCAGATTCAGCAGAACAAAATTTTTACAGCGTATCCCGCTGCTACCAGTTGTTGCCGGATAGCCACGTAATGAATAAATAAAAATGCAGGGTACTTTCTGTGATGTGCTTTATTATATATTATTAAAAGCTGAAAGGTGGTGTTGTTTGTTTGAGGTGCGAACGAGAACTAACTCGTCTTAAAACTAAAAACTTATGAGCTAGACCTTCGTTCCTAGGGTGTAATATTTTTTTGGTGAGTCATAGGTTTATACGAATAGACAACAAAGAAATTTAGAGAGAATGTTTATAAAGAGGGGAAGGTTATCAGCCCGTATTTATTACTTTATGATTTCGACACTTTATTAGTTAGGGTTTTGACGGATCGTATGTGCCAATAAAGGAAGTAGATAAAATCGTAAAGATAGAACTTGAGCGGCGATAGAGATCGCGGCACGTAACAGCACTATTCATTTGGACATTGTTTACTTGCGCACCGTTTGTTTGTTTGAAACAAAGAAACTTCCATTTGAACGCTTGAGAGATATTTATCGTTTATTTTATTACATTAGTAAAAACAATATCACGATAATCTTGAAAAGTACATGTTAAAATGTGTAACAATGTAAATCGTTACGGCCGGGACCGACCATCCGTTCCGGCCCAAAAACGGCGCTTTGCGCCAAAATTAACTTAACAAACTGCAGCATGTATAAAATACATGCTGCCGGCCTACGCGCCGCCCGCACTGCGCGCTCTCCGCGCCTACAAATGGCATGCGCACCGCCCACACCGCACGCTCCCCGCGGCTACAAGCGACATGCGCGCCGCCCGCACCGCGCGTTTCCCCGCGCCTACAAATGCCAGCTGTTACCGCGCCCGCACCGCGCGCCCCGCCGCGCCACGAAATAAATCAGCGTGACAAACAAACAAGTGTTTTCCGCGCATCTTGTCAACCCCGCCCGCGGAGAACTGCGGGTATAAAAGCCGGGCCAAAAACCGAGCAGATCAGATCTGCTCCGATCTCCGGATCAACAGAGAAGCACCTAGGGAAGCTCCTTCTCGGTCGGGCAAACCGACAGCGACTCTACGATCCGATCCTCACCGGGGAATCTCTGATTCTCTGCCGGGTAAACCGGCTTCTGCTCCGCTCCGCTCCGGGGAATCTTTTGATTCTCTGCCGGGTAAACCGGTATCTGTTCCGCTCCGCTCCAGGGAATCTCTGATTCTCTGCCGGGTAAACCGGCTTCCGCTCCGGGGAATCTTTTGATTCTCTGCCGGGTAAACCGGCATCCGTTCCGCTCCGCTCCAGGGAATCTCTGATTCTCTGCTAGGTAAACCGGCCTCCGCTCCGCTCTGGGGAATCTTTTGATTCTCTGCCGGGTAAACCGGCATCCGTTCCGTTCCGCTCAGGGGAATCTTTGATTCTCCGCCGGGAAAACCGGCATCCGTTCCGCTCCGCTCCAAAGAATCTCTGATTCTCTGCCGGATAAACCGGCTTCCGCTCCGAGGAATCTTTTGATTCTCGGCCGGGTAAACCGGCATCCGTTCCGTTCCGCTCAGGGGAATCTCTGATTCTCTGCCGGGAAAACCGGCTCTTTCCGGGGCGTGTTCCGTTTGACCACAGTACGATTCGACACCGATCGATTCGACACCAAATTATTGGACACAGATTTATTCGACACCGTACGATTCGACAC
>NW_018021860.1:27199-32356 GCF_002006095.1 Pseudomyrmex gracilis
GTGTCGAATAAATCTGTGTCGAATCGAGCGGTGTCGAATCGTACTGTGATCAATAGAGTATCACCCCTCTTTCCGCTAGATCCGCTCCAGGGGAATCTTGTATTCTCCGCCGGGCAAATCGGCTGATACCGCTAGATCCGCTCCAGGGGAACGAGCAAATACCAGCGCCGCTTTAAGCCCAGCGAAGAGAGCCGGCCGATCATCAAAGATCACTTTTCCGTAAGAAAGCGACTTTTATGCGATGTAAATATTTTTCTCGATATCCTGCGCACGTGATAAAAATCACTTTTCGAGGCACCGCTACTCAAGTCACGTTTTCGTAAGAAAGAGACTTTCTCACAGTGTAAATATTTTTCAGAGTCTCTAAAACTCACTTTTCGAGCATCGCCGATTAAAGTACCGTTTCATAAATAAGCGACTTTCCGCGTATAACTACTTTCCGAATCTGCCCGGATATCTTGCGGCTTGATCTAATCAGTTTTACCGAAACTTATTTTTTGTACATTATATTTCTTTTTCTTTCTTTTTTTGTACATATTCATTTTTCTTGTTTTTTTTATTAAAAAATTCTACTATTTTTATTGTTCTGAAAATAACCAAGTGCACTCTATTTTACCTCACCCTGATCCCGACGAGCTATTCCGCAGCTAATATTAAATTAAATTAAACAAAAACGGACTAAACCTAGCAAACGAAAAAGTAGGACCGTTACAAATGAGAGCGCAAAGGAACGAAAAGAGACCACATAAACAAAAATAACAAAACTTGAGAGTGTGAAAAGCATCAGAGAGATTAAAAATATTGCATAAAAATCCAGTGTATTTTTGTTTGTGCTTTATAAGTTATGTGGTTGATATGCACATTTGAAAGTATTCACTTATACAATGTCCAAATGAACGTAGTAGACAATTGAACAGTACGCATTTTTGTACGTATCTAAAAGCCATTGTGTTCAAATTTGTAGTGTCCAAATGCAACGTGTCTAATTGAACCATGTCTAAAATTTTGTGTCTATTTGCATCGTGTCCAAGTGCACCGCTTCCATTGCATAATATATGTTTTTCTAAGTATTCACCAAAAACATCTAGATCTTTGCTCGTATCGACCTTTTTTCCTATATTTTTAAAAGGTTAATACTACCATGATCAAAAAATAACCGGAATTTATTCATAAAAGAAAAGTACATGTTTATTCTTCAAAATTCAAGTTGTCCCCTTCAAAGTAGTCCCCGTCGGCTGCGATGCACTTGTGCCAGCGTTTGATCCACCCCTTGAAGCTTTTCTGAAAGTCGGTTTTTGGTATAGCCATTAGTGCCTCCAGCGATTTTAGCTTTATTGCCTCCACACTCTCAAAACGAGTTCCTCGTAGTGGTTTTTTGAGTCGATCGAATAGGAAGAAGTCACATGGTGCCAGATCAAGTGAATTGGGCGGTTGTTAAATGGTATTGGTGTTGTTTTTGACGAGAAACTCACGAATAATCAACGCATTATGAGATGGCGCATTATCATCATGGAGAATCCACGAGTTGTTGCCCCACGAAGCAGGTCTTTTTTTGCGGATAGCTTCGCGTACGGATCCGAATGATATGTTGGTGATTTCAGCTATCTCCCTTATCGTCAATTTGCGATTTTCGATCAACAATTGTCGGATTTCATCGACGTTTTCATCAGTTTTCGATGTCGATGGCCTCCCAGGACGAGCATNGTCCTCAACAGCCTCACGACCACTTTTAAAGCGTTCATACCACTGGTACACCTGTGTTTTNGATAGAGTATCGTCACCATAACACTTTTGTAACATTTGTAATGTGTCGGAACACTTAATTTCATTTTTATAGCAAAATTTAATGCAAGAACGTTGTTCAAGTTTTGAATCCATTGTAAAAATCGCCGCGACGTAAAACCTTGATATAAAGAAATCACTGTCAGAAAGGTAAATGAACAGCTGATAAGCAGAAGCTTGGCATGGGTGTCCGTAACAGTGCTATCAACGTGACACAAACAACAGAATTCTAAACCGATAAGCCCGCGAGGTTTAAATTAAAAATTCCGGTTATTTTTTTATCATGGTAGTATATATATGTATACACATATTTATACATATAAATTAAACTTTAAATAATTTAAAAGTTACACACACACATCGCAGGTAATTCACTAATTATAATTTATATAAATACATAATACGTATTGAGATGTTTTACTATTCTCAATAATATTATGTACTTTTAACTAGACTAACAATAAGTCTTGAAAAAGTATTTCGAAACGTTGTCTTACGCAAGAACAGTGCGCAATGTGTCTCGTTTTTTGCCTTAGTGAGAAAGAGACGGAACATACTACGTTTGCACTTTTCCACGAGTCGAACAGCTGAGCGCACACAGACGGCGGTTGTTGCTTGTGTGCATGCCCCCACCGCTTTGATGCTCTTGCTGCTGCCGGCTCGATCTTGCAATTTTGGTCGGCGGTCCATCAATCATCCGCTTGCTATTAAGCTTGACGGATTTCTCTGTAGATCCTTCTCTCCTGTATTAGGAGCAATTTAAGGCAATCCGCCGCAAGATCTTTCTAGGTTTCACAGAGGAGCTGTGCCGATCTGAACACCAGAGTGATCTTGAACCGCTCGATTCACTCCGAGAAGAGGAGCTTCTGCCGTGGCATCTGATTCCGGTCGAAGTGTCACCGCCGAAGTTCACCAGGCCGCCGAGAGTACTCCTGACGACGTGGGATGTTCGGGTGAGGAGGTACACGTCGCCTACTGTCAGCTGGCTGGGACAACCACTTCCACCGCCTGTCTTGCCGCTGCCCAAGGAGCGCCGGTATGTCGCAACAGACGCAGTCTAGCCGAGTCACCAGAGATACTCAACATCAGCTCACAACAGAAGACTAGGCCTTCCAAATGGACAGCAACTGAGAGGCGCCGGAAGTGACTATTACTGTTGGTTCGGCCACGCAGACTGACTACGAACCAACACCATCGGAATCACCACCTCAACCTTCCGAGATCATCTACAAAGAGTGGAAATTAACAAAGACAAAGCCCAGGATCTTTTGAAAAGAGAACTCGCGAAGAAGAAAAAAATAATCGGTCCTTATCAGGGCCACCACACAAACAGCCTTTTTTAGGGCCACCTCTTTTAAAAAACCAAAAAGATTGTACATAGTATAAATAAAGTGTTCTTTCAATCCAGGAATGACTCTTTGTCACTACGTCTGTCACTTCCATTTTCCTGTTACCACCACTCTGCTGCTGATTTCCATCTTTACACCAAACACTCTTTAGCACACTAGACAACATACAGATATGACTTATTACACTAAAAAAGATTAACTTTTAACAATTAATTAAAGTACTATCACTTCCGAGACACGATTAGGTAAAGCAATCTATTATAAATATTACACAATAGCTTATTCTAATAGATTTTTATGGAACTACATTTATGCCAGTTAATTAAGACTGGTTCACACAAGATGTTTAAGGAAGTACTACAGTCGAAACACCGACTATAGAGACCTGTTTGACGTTTTAGAAACCTAAATTTCTCTAATTTCTAAGTTTTTGTACTGCATTACATGAAAACTGCTTCTACAGAAGCAAATAAATAAACCTACATAGTTGGTGTGGAAGTGAAAACGTTACCAAACAGTTTGCAGGATTTTATGCATTTTAATGAAAAAATTCTTGAGTGTGGCTAACATATGTTTGAATTTAAGTCATCTTCAGTGTGTTCTGAGTAAAAGTTCTACCTATTTTTACGTTAGGTCAGTGTTGCCGTGTAACTCGAGACTGTGAGTTCGCTATCTCTTTCGAACTTGTTCGTAGGACGCCTTCTAATAATTGCTGTTTTTTTTTTTTTTTTTGTTTCAGGAGCAGAGAACCGGATTGACCTCCTCCGTATATTTTTATACTTTTCTCTTTTTTTAAAAAAAGAAATATAGCTATTCTTTTTAACAGTATACTCTGTTTTCTTTTTTCACCCGGTGTCCGTTTCCTTGTTCCCGATCCAACCAGAACCCCTTGTAAAGGGGTACCCACCTCGGTAGTTGATTTGGAATCCCATTGCTGCCACCAAAATTTGTTGGATGTCGAGGGGAGTGGACAGTTTGGTGAAAGAATATCCTTGTTTAAACTTCGAGAGATCCTTTATTGTTATTTCCTTCTTACAATGTTCCCTTACACGGCTGTTATTCATTGCAGTAAACTCTCTGACTTGCGGAGCCACACAGTATGTTAGCAGTCTAACTCCAGTCTCTCCTCTGCTTTATCTGCGCGATCAATTTATAGTAGATTGATCGCGCCGATTCAGCAGGCAATGGACGCAGAAAACGAGAAGGTAATCTCGGAACAAATCCAGGTGGGAAATAAGCAGGCCGTACTATAGCATACTGTAAGAACCCAGCTACAAGTAATTAATGCTACATAGACATACTCACATAGACGATGTAGAAAGTGTTATAAAAAGAAATGAAAACAAGCTGTGAGATGAAGTGGTAAAAGTAACTAAAAAAAATGATGACTATGCACAGCAACAAGAGCTGAGAGATTATTTCATTGAGTTTGACGCACTGCTGACAGAAATGGAATTTGACGCAAAAGACAAAATAGAACCGACGTGCATACTAAATTTGCAAAATTGAAAGTAGTGCCTCTTGAGCAAATCATACAAAGCTTGAAAGATGCGAATAATCTCTCTCTCAATTCACACACGACTTATGTTTTCCTTTTGTGGTAACTCTAGAAAACTGGTTAGAGATAAGAGAGTTTGCTACGGTTAGTGTCTATTGCAAGGATTCAAATATATTCACGGTCATAAAATTTCCGATAGTAATTTCGGAAAGTGTAACTTATGTTCAAAATAATACCCTTGCCAGTACACAAACACGACAACGTATTTGCGGCGGTGCAAGTCAGGCACCTAATAGCAGCAATAGACGCTAATCACCAAACGTACTCGATAATCGAGGAAAATCAATGGAATAAATGTAAAAGTGTTCAGAAACGTTACGTGTACGAAAACGTAGTGTTGTGAGCCAATTTTTGTGTTAAGATGAGGCCATTGAGCAATGTGATGAGACATCACTGTCATTGCTCAATGACCTAGTTAGATAGCAGGAAGGCAGCAGTTCTAGGAAGAACTGCTGGTTGCCACAGGGC
>NW_018021861.1:0-14533 GCF_002006095.1 Pseudomyrmex gracilis
TCACTATGTACCTACCTATTTTATTATATAAACCATGTAGATGGAGTATTGCAGCGACGAATTTACAACATATGAGAACAAATTATTAATAAGTGTCAATATTAAATCTTTATATATACACTTATCTTTTAAATACGAGTCCTTTTAAGCATTCTGAGAAGAAATGTACATGTAAAAAACTTATTTATTCACAAAATATTTGCAAGCGTCAATATATGAACGCGCTGAATATGTTTGACCTGAACGCGTGTGCAAGTACAAGCGCAGCTGTGAACGTGGGTTAAGTAACGCTCACGCTTTGAATGTGTGCGTGCAGTTATGTGTACGTGAGACTGATTATTCTTAAGTATCCACATGACAGATTCTTGCATTTTGAGGTGTAATAATTTAGATCTTTGGATTGACTGAACCAATTTGATTCGCACGTCTTGCAATCGAAAAATTGTAGTGACATTTATTAAGACAAGTAAGGTTATTTATTTATTAATGATTTCCTTTACAAAATATTTTATGTCAAAGATTTGCCGAGTAAAAACTCGAGATAAGATACACGGCAGCGTCTTGACAGTGACACTTATTCAGCGGATACTTTTATGTACTTGACGTCGAGACGCTCCCGCGTCTCTTGATAAAATAAAAAATACTAACCACTTAGAAAGAGCTTATCAACTACTATATGTATATTTATATATTGTCTTTTCAGATCTTAGCTTCAAACATTTTCAGCACTTCCTCCAGAATTTATCTATCCGAGTACGTCTATCTATCTCAACCGAGTACGTAGTCTCTTTTCTCAGCTCTTTGATCTCATGCTTCTTCTGCGCCTGCAAAATTGCGTCCCTGGCAGTCCCGCCATCATCTTCGGATCCAGTCATCCTGCTCGCTGTGGCTTCGGGTGACAGGGTCTGAATACTGTCACTGGCTGGCGGGACGGACGGGCCCGTGACTGGTTGCTGTTTCCTCTTTCACCGTCACAGGACACCTATTGAAGCACTCCGTGAAAAGATAACGCGTGGCGACGAGTCTCGAGGACCGGACTGTCCGCGCTCTCTTGGCGCATGGGAGAACTAGGAGGGCTCCCCATCTCTATCGTCTGTGACCGTGGGTCACAGGCCTTCGCAGACGCATTGTTCTGCGCCGCCCCTGCAAAACAGAGCCCGTTATTGGATAACGACTGATGGGTGGCCGAGACGCCACCCATCAGTCATACCCCCCATGTGCCGCGATCTGGAGTTCCAAACCTCCTGATCCGGTACGTTCTTCTCTTCCTTACTGCTCATTACCATAATTTTAAAAGGTTGGTTTCTTTTCGGAGTGGTCTTCTCCTAGGTCGGCTGCTCACACAGAGCTAACGAGCCCGGCCTGCCCGGGTGTGCTCTTACTAGGGAAGTGACGCAAGTGTCCCTCTCCGATTTTTATGAGCTTTGAATATGTTGTAAAGTAGCTAAAAATAAGAGATCGTATTTTTTTATGTGAGTAGAGATACTATGAGAGTTCTAATCCATGGGGCTCCGAAGGGGGTGCGGGGTATGACGTCACAGGGGGAAAGGTGACGTCACGCGGGGAGAGGGTAATGACGTCACGCGAGGCGTGGCTCTGACGTCACAGGATATGACGTCACGCGTGGGCGTGGCACTGACGTCACGATGACGTTACGTGGGGCACTGCAAAATATGACGTCACGCGGCTGAGGACCTCTTTTATGGCGACTTCACACGCGCACCAGAAGCGACACGCGGTTTGACAATATGGCGGCGGCTCGACAATATGGCGATTCCAAGGTATGTACTTGTTACTGCGGCATGATATTTTTAATGTTACGTAGCAATATGGCGATTCCAAAATATGTTTTTATATACCATGAAACAACTATTGCACATATCTTTTTCGGCACGTGCCATTATACGCAGTGCGTGTAAAGTTGCACTTTTTAGCGAGAACGTGCACAGTTTTAATTGTAGCGCGAAGTAACATTTTTGAATGTCGCGCAACACTATGGCGACTCCAAGAAATATATGTTGTTATATGAAAAAAACAGCAACTATTGTATTGGTGCACATATGTCTTTCGACATGTACCGCGGTATGTAACATTATACGCCGCGTAAAGTTGCAATTTTTAGCAAGAGTGTTGCAAACTTGCATTTTTTTAGTATAGCGCGAAGTAATTGTTTTAGCGAGAAATAACGAAGACGTAATATTCACTTGTTTGAAGTTTTATTCATGAAATATATGATTTTCATGCAGTATATATTTTTACAGAATAAATTACAGCAACTATGTAGTGTTGCAACTAAAAACTGCTGATAACAGCAAAAACTTGCTAATTGCGTATTAGAAAAAATAATGGAGAAATGACTCATAAATTCTGCAAAATATACACTTTTTATCGGATATCAAATTTCACCGATGTGATCACGTATTAAACACAATCCTATAGTAAAAACTGCTGATAACAACAAAAAAACTTGCTAATTGCGTATTAGAAAAAAATGATGGAGAAATGACTCATAAATTCTGCAAAATATGCAGTTTTTATCGGATATCAGATTTCATCAACTTGATCACGAATTAAAGTAACATAATCCTATTATATGTTAAATTAAACAAATAAATGCTGGTGTCAGCACAAATTGCTAACTGCGTCGTAGACAATAACAATTGTTACATATGACTCATAAATTCTGCAACACTGCACTTCTGTCGGATATCAGATATCATCGATTTTATCACATATTCAAAGTTTGCAAACGTGGCACTTNCTTTCGTGTATCAGATGTCATTTTTTATTAAACAAAGATGTGTGTATAGTTTAGTATGTAAAACTACAATTTCAACAAATATGTAGCATCAGCAAAAATGCACTATAAAAAAGCGAAACCCGTTGCATAAAATTAGTATTTCATCANAAAACTTGGAGCAATCAATTGCTGTGTGTCTCGAAACCAAAGTGNTATAAGAGTGAAAAATGGAATCAATCGCGCACATAGTGCGCAACGTATTGGAACAGTCGACTTGTTTGAACTCGCGAAAAGAGTTTGTCGCGTGGGAGCAGAATGTTGTGAAGAATGTCTCGAATTATTGGAAGAACATAGTCGGAACAAACGTCCGCGACTGTCTGTAGGAGTCAGACAATCGCTGGTCGCTAGAATTGCCCGACTCGAAGGATTAAAAAATTCACTGCGTCAACAGTTTGCATATAGTAGCACCGGACATGGACTTACATGGCGAGAAATAGACACTGCTTTTGAGAGTAGACTAATGACGGATGCTATTATCAACGAACATCACGGTGAACCTCGCCATTTTCTCGAACACACGAGAAGCACGGTGTTGGAAAAAGTGCAAAATGCCATTGAGAAACACAATAATCTGAAAATTAATACAACGTTCAATGAGAAATTTTTATCGAGAGATAAACGGGCCAATGAAAGTATAACTACCAGAAATTCAGAAATTTTTTGTTCAACAACTAATTTAGACGAGTGGTACGAGCGATACATCATCGAACCCACGTTAGCGTCTTTAGATGAATTTCAAGAACGCGATAGTGGGTGGGCCTTATCACGTATACTGAATTTAACTGTAAACGTAAACAAGTATAATCCATTGCGCGCAGGATGTCATATAACTTTGCCACCAGAAGTGAAGTATAAGAGAGCGGTAATTAACGTGTTATCTAAAGATAATGCATGCTTTGCATGGTCGGTGGTGGCCGCTCTTTATCCAGCCGAACAACGTGTAGAACGCACATCATCTTATCCCCACTATACGACAGTGCTGAATCTACAGGACATTGAGTTTCCAATGGTATACACCAAATATCAAAATTTGAACGGCTCAACGACATCTCCGTCAATGTGTACAACATGGAATTGAAGAGAAATAAAAAGAAGAACGAACTTGCCATCTTTCCAATACGACTCACAGAGCAAAAGAAAGAGAAACACGTAAACTTGCTCTATGTTTTGGATTCACAAGACGTTGATCGTGAACACTTTGCATGTATAAAGAATCTGTCTCGACTCGTGAGCGCACAAGTATGCAAACACAATGGAAAGAAATATATTTGTGACAGGTATACTTTTGCGTTATATATGTATACTTTTGCGTATACTTACATATGTATACTTATATATGTATATAGGATGTGTGAGATGTTTTTTGCGTTATATATATAGAATGTGTGACAATATGAAAAAAGTAATATATATATGCAGTTATATGTATATAGGATGTGTGAAATGCTTTTGCGTTATATATATATATAATGTGTGACAATATGAAAAAAGTAATATATATTTGCAGGTGTTTACACTACTTCCATTCTCTGAACAAGTTGAATATTCACAACATAGATTGCGAAAAGTTAAACAATTGCGCGATCCGGTTACCAGCGGAGGACAACAAATGGCTTAGTTTTAACAACCACAGTAGGAAGGAACGCTTCCCATTCGTAGTATATGCTGACCTTGAGAGCGTATTACACAAAATTGATGGAAAGACGCAGCAACCATCTTATGCGTATCAACATCACGGCGTTTAGCATAGGCTATTACATCTGCTGCTCATACAACGACTCTTTCTCTGCTTATCAATATCGTCGCGGCGAAGATTGCATCACATGGTTCGTCGATGAACTCAAAGAATTAGCTAATCGAGTAAAAACAATTTTATCTAATAATGTGCCTATGGAAATGTTAACAGAAGAACAAAAGTCAGTTTATCGTAATGCGAGTCACTGTCACGTGTGTGAAAAACCATTCGCAGCGGATGATATAAAAGTTCGCGATCATTGTCATCTGACCGGTCGGTACAGAGATCCCGCGCACTCCAACTGCAACTTAAATTATAAAGATTCGCATTGTATTCCAGTAATTTTTCACAATTTATCCGGTTACAATGCATATTTTATTATTAAAGAAGTTGCGACTGCATTTGAAGGTAAAGTTACTGTTCTCCCTATTAACAAGGAGAGATGCATATCTTTTTCCAAGAACGTCACGCAACCGGAAAAAAATACTTCAAAAAGTTACAATATAGAGGTGAGATTCATCGATTCGTACAAATTTCTCAGCGCTAGTCTCGAAAAATTAGCATTGTTTCTTCATAAAGACAAGTTGAAAATATTACAATCAGAATTCAGAAATTTATCCGTCGAAAATTTTGAATTATTAGCGCGTAAAGGTGTCTTTCCATACGACTACGTAGACTGTGTCGACAAGTTGCAAGAGCAGCGGTTACCACCGCGCGAGTCATTTTACAGTTCTCTGACCGGTGAAACGATATCTGAGAGTGAATATGCACACGCTGTAAATATCTGGCAACGATTCTCGATACATACGTTAGGTGAATACAGCGATTTATATTTAAAACCTGATGTTTTATTATTGGCAAATATATTTGAGAATTTTCGAGAAAGTTGTATCCGAATTTACGGATTAGATCCCGCGCATTCTTATACTTTACCCGGTTACACGTGGGACGCTATGCTAAAACATACAGGCATAACGTTCAACCTGCTTACAAATGTTGATATGGTTATGTTTATTGAACGGGGTATACGCGGTGGTCTTAGTCAGTGCAGCACAAGATATGCGCACGCAAATAACAAGTACATGCAGACGTACGAATCATCAAAACCAACGTCGTATATCATGTACGTTGATATAAATAACTTGTACGGCTGGGCAATGTGTCAGCCATTACCGTATGCCGCATTCCAATGGGTAGACAACATCAGGAGTGTCGACGTGATGTCTGTGACAACAACCTCAGATATCGGTTACATCTTTGAAGTCGCCCTCGAGTATCCTCGCGTACTGCATGACGCGCACGCTGACTTACCGTTCTGCCCGACGCGCGATAAGCCGCCTGGCAAGCGACAGGAGAAGCTGCTTGCAACACTACACGATAAATCGCGTTATATTATTCATTATCGCGCTCTGCAACAATGTGTGCGACACGGTCTTTGTATTACAAAGATCAACTAAATATTACAATTTGCGCAATCTCTATGGTTCCGCAGCTATATCGAATTAAATACACAATTTCGAACGCTCGCTACCAACGACTTTGAGAAAAATTTGTACAAATTAATGAATAATGCAGTTTTTGACAAAACTATGGGAAATGTGCGTAATCATGTAGATATAAAACTTTTAACACAGTGGGATGAAAGATATGGTTCGGAAGCATTGATCTCTGGACCAAATTTTCATAGTCGAAACGTCTTTTCTGAAAATTTTATTGCAATTGACTTGCGTAAACTCGAAGTAAAATTCAACAAACCGATCTACGTAGGAATGTGTATATTAGACATATCTAAGACGTGTGTATATGAATTTCACCACGATTACATGGCACCTCTGTATCAAGAAAAATGCAAAATTATGTACACCGACACAGACAGTCTCATTTATTTCATTGAATGCCAGAACGTGTACGATATCATGAAACGTGACATCGTAAGAGTCGATACAAGTGATTATCCGGCTGATAACGTGTATGGTATGCCGCGCGTCAACAAAAAGGTTCCAGGATTGATGAAGGATGAAAATAATGGAATAATAATAACTGAATTCATCGGACTTAGAGCAAAAATGTACGCATTGAAAGTGGATGGAAAGAGAGACACAAAAAAGACCAAAGGTGTAAAGAGTAGCGTCGTAGCGCGAACATTAACGTTCGACGATTACAAGCAGTGTTTGAACGATGAAACTGAAAAGGTATGCCACCAGTCGGGTATACGATCAAAGTTACACGAAGTATATACTGTGTCCGAATCAAAACTTGCTCTAAGTCCGTATGACGATAAGCGGTATATCGTACCCGATTCTACTGGAACATTACCATGGGGGCATTATAAAATACCACAAGAAAACTGTGTATAATATAAATTATATGTATATGTATATGTATATTATATGTATATATTGTCATTTAATATGTGTAATAATTATGTATATATGTTGTAATTTATATATATTCCGTATTTAGTGTGTTTACAAAACATTAGTTTTATTTATTCAAGAGTTGTGTAAATTGTGTCTAATCCTAGCCACTTCACATAAACCTTGTCACCTTTCTTGCGCAATACTTTTTCAACGAAATAAACGTCTAGATGTGCAACGCGATGCAGTTCGTATTCNTAGAATCCTCCAGCAACAGATTGCCCGCGTGAATCCTCAAGCAGATACGTCACAAGATAGGTCGTTTGTATTTTACTGATTTTAAATACTTCGGTCGTCCAGTTTGGCGTATATCCTTTATCGAATACTGTTTTAAATTTGCTCACACGTACCGGATCACCTACTTTAAATCATGCTGGCCCTGCGATCTTGACATTACTGTACACCGTGGTTAAGAGCTTCTTGGCGATTGCTGGGGTAACATTGATAGGTCGCATACCAATAGTTCGATGTTTTCTCATGTTGTAGTACTCCATAAGAAGACGCGGTAATATGTCGATTCATTTGTAGGTTCCATTAAATGTAAATTGTTTCCACATGTCGTTCTTCAACATACGGTTGAATCGTTCTACAATTGAAGCCTTCATAACAGAATATGTGGAATAATGATTAATGTTATGCTTCTTCATCAGTGTTTGTACATCTATATTGTAGAATTCCTTTCCACGGTCAGTTTTCAAATTGTTTGGACATTGTTTGTTATCCCGAAATATTCCTGCAAAACTTTTGGTGACTTCACATCCACTCTTACTCTTAAGCGGTATGGCCCACGCGTACTTGCTCAGCACATCGATAACCGTAAGTATGTAGTGGTAGCCTCTGTTGAAGCGCGAATACGGACGCATCTCTACCATATCCGCTTGCCAGAGATACCCGCGTACGATAACACGTCTACGGGGAAAATTTCTTTTTGCCGGAGCATGCAATTCTTCTACAAGACGTTGTTTTTTTATTGTAACACGATTCGTCGCCATAGATGTCTTACTATATGTCTACTGTGTCAGTCGTTTTATTTTAGTTTGATAGATATTGAAGTGTACGCTGAATGTGTTTTATAGCGTCGCGCAACGCTTGCACGTCTTGTTGCAATGCGATAATTTTTCTCTCACGTGTCTCTTGCCATTCATTCACACTCGTGACACACATATCTACATATCGTTTGTTGGCGGCGTCAGTGTCGGTATCAGATTGCGCTACATGCAGTATCTTACGCGACCTTGCATCGTAGCCGGAACCGACAAAGCAAAGAGCGTTATTACGCACGTAATTTCGCAGTATTGCTTCTCTCTCATAATAATAATAATACATTGACGCTCCATGTGTTCCGAGCGATATTCCAAATTTGTTGATTGGCATGATGACGCGCACAAGACTGACTCTAACGCCGACGCGCTAGTTAATTTATAATAAATCCCGCTTCACGGAGTTCCTTCGATGATCGACAGGATTTCGTTGTCATGAGAATTATTGCCTGCCTGACGGGATGCGTCTAGCAACCGCAGACGGTCGACGAGTTCATTAGGATTGTCCCAGTGCGCGTACTCGATCTTACGATCGCTTAGCGTCATATTAAGCGGCATACTTTTCGCGTGTTTAGTACGCACACTGGATATTAAAGGTGCAATTATGTATCTGTATTTGTATCCCTTGTTACCCAGTATTGCACCGAGTCTGTTGTGATGTTTTCTATGAGCATGTGTTATTTCCAGTATCTTTTTGTATCGTTGCTTATCTTCCTCGGTATATAACTCGCTCTTTGGACATTTCATGAAAATTAATTCGTACAATCCTTGTGTTGCTTTGAATCGTATACCATCTACGANTATATTATCCTGTTCATCCACGTCAAAATGCTTATCACCGAGCATCATTCCATCGTTGTCAAAATACACACCATATACGTAGTCTATGTCGTTCTCTTTCTTACCACTCAGGATAGCTTTCATATATTGTTGCGTCAACGGACCAAAATGATTTTGAAACATTTCAGGACTCTCCAACGTTTGCAATTGACGTTGAATAGTTGACTCAAACGATTTGTTGGCAGTACCATCAGTAGCGACGATAGTGTCAATCGATGGAAAATCCCATGTCAATTGTTGTTCTTTCGTCAGAGTAGAAGTCGCCATTGCAGTGTTATATCGTGTGCGCTTTGAATTGCGTAAAGTAGTGTTTCGTTCGATGTCTGTGTTCGTTTTCGCTTCGTCTCGTGTAACGTGTCTTCGAGAAACACTGTGTCCAACGTCTTTTGCTTAGTTTCCGTATTTTCAGCAATCTGTTTTAGAGGTTCGATAATAGGTTTGAACTGTCTTTCCAATGCAATTTCTTCTTCTAATTTACCGGTTTTTAAAGCGCGATATTTTTGACGAATGAATTGACTCGTTTTTGCAATCTCCTTTGCTACTTTCTCGCGATATATAATTTCACTGCTTTCGTCAGCCATGTTGCTCGCACTGTAGGAGAGACGATACTTGGGTGATGTCTCAACAACGATTAACCACTCGCTGGTATCGTGAACTCGTTAAATCTTTTTCTATAGCGACCTCTGTTAGAAGGACTATCCTTGTCGATCACTAAAAATCCATATTTGTTTTGCCAACATTTGCGACATAATGTACAAAACTTCTCGTACGACATATCCGTGTTTACATTATCGTTGTACACATGTTTGAGATTGGTACCATCTTGTTTAAACAGAATTATCAGATTTGCGTTGTCACGTATAAGATGCTTTGGTATCTTCGCGTACGTCTGACAAAGATAAAAAAAGTCGACACTTGAGTGACGACCCATTGCAAAGTATTCTCGTATCGTATCCTGCTTGTCACATGCCACATCATCAAAAATAAAAATAGAATTCGGAAGTGCTTCACTCGGTGGAATCACATCGCTATTATTAGAAAAGGTAAAATAACCGATTTTATCTACTGATGAAAGTACATTCTCCAGATATTGATACTTTGGTTGTTGCAACGACTTGGAATACACGTACACGTTTTCAAAACATACACCGTGTGGACTTTCAAGCAAGCTTAACACTACATTTGTCTTGCCGCAGTTCGAAGGACCGCACACAATACCGCGTATAGTAACCGGTAGCATTATTCCATGTTTGCGTATTTTTTTGCCGGACATTTGTTGAGTCTTGTTGTCAAACTTAATTACTTTAATTGTTACAAGTTGTCGCAAAAACTGCATGGTTTGTTTTGACTGCCTCGCGCGGGGAGCACGTACTACCATGATCAAAAAATAACCGGAATTTATTCATAAAAAGAAAACTACATGTTTATTCTTCAAAATTTAAGTTGTCCCCTTCAAAGTTGTCCCCTTCAAAGTAGTCCCCGTCGGCTGCGATGTACTTGTGCCAGCGTTTGATCCACCCCTCGAAGCTTTTCTGGAAGTCGGTTTTTGGTATAGCCATTAGTGCCTCCAGCGATTTTAGCTTTATTGCCTCCACACTCTCAAAACGAGTTCCTCGTAGTGGTTTTTTGAGTCAATCGAATAGGAAGACGTCACATGGTGCCAGATCAGGTGAATTGGGCGGTTGTTGAATGGTATTGGTGTTGTTTTTGACGAGAAACTCACGAATAATCAACGCATTATGAGATGGCGCATTATCGTCATGAAAAATCCACGAGTTGTTGCCCCACAAAGCAGGTCTTTTTTTGCGGATAGCTTTGCGTACGGATCCGAATGATATGGTGGTGGTCTCAGCTATCTCCCTTATCGTCAATTTGCGATTTTCGATCAACAATTGTCGGATTTCATCGACGTTTTCATCAGTTTTCGATGTCGATGGCCTCCCAGGACGAGCATCGTCCTCAACAGCCTCACGACCACTTTTAAAGCGTTCACATACCACTGGTACACCTGTGTTTTCGATAGAGTATCGTCACCATAACACTTTTGTAACATTTTTAATGTGTCGGAACACTTAATTTCATTTTTATAGCAAAATTTAATGCAAGAACGTTGTTCAAGTTTTGAATCCATTGTAAAAATCGCCGCGACGTAAAAACTTAATGTAAAGAAATCACTGTCATAAAGGTAAATGAACAGTTGATAAGCAGAAGCTTGGCATGGGTGTCCGTAACAGTGCTGCCAACGTGACACAAACAACAGAATTTTAAACCAATAAGCCCGCGAGGTTTAAATTAAAAATTCCGGTTATTTTTTGATCATGGTAGTATTTATAGAGACGCGTCGAGCGTGTCTACTCAGTCGTCAGTAGACAGCTGATGTCAAACGTATATTGCAATCTATGTCAGGTCGTGGATTGTTAAATCGCGTGATAAACGCTCTTCCTGTCGAATTACATATTCCGGGCTACCAATTTTGTGGCCCGGAAACGCGTTTGGAAAAACGATTACCTAGAGGCGATCGCGGCATTAATCCATTGGACGCGGCTTGTCGTGAACACGATATAGCTTATTCGCGAAACAACGAACTCGCTGCTCGACACGTAGCTGATAATGCACTTTCTGCGAAGGCGCGCGATCGTATTACAGCGGCAGACTCGAGTCTCGGTGAGAGAGCAGTTGCGACCGCCGTGTGGGCGCCTATGAAAGCAAAGACAAAACTCGGCATGGGCTTAAAAAAGAAAAGCAAGTCAACAAAAAAGAAGCGGATACTTCCAATTGCTAAACGCGGCGGTGTGTTACCGGTCTTACTGCTGCTGGATGCTCTCGATGCGCTCGTTGGTGGAGCGGCGGGAGTTGCAAAAACGGTAAATGATACGAGAGCTGCACAGCGGCAGCTAGAAGAAATGCAACGTCATAATCGCGCGATGGAAGGTCGGAAAATTTATTTGACTCCGTACGGACGGAGACTTTCAAAGAAAAAAAAACGCTAAAAAGACATTAAAATTACCTACAGGTGTAACAACAAATATGCAGTTAGAACAACTAGCTAAGCGCATGCGCATACCTTTTTTTAGAGATGTTTTTATGCGTAATATTTTACCGGACGTAGTACGTCGTAATGAGAGTGGTATTGTCAATTTAGATGATACAAATGGATCGGGTACTCACTGGGTAGCGTATGCAAAGAGAGGAAAACATGTCATATATTTTGATAGTTTCGGCAATCTTCAACCACCAAAAGAGGTGATGCGTTATCTAGAACATGCCGTAGACAAAATAGAATGTAACCGTACATCTTATCAACGTTACAATCAAAGCAATTGTGGCTAATTGTGTTTATGGTTTCTTCAAGCGGTCGATGAGCAATAGTCACTTAAATAGTACGCTATCAGACTTTATTACGCATTCGACAACATGTCACTGACGTTAACACTTACCGGCAAAAGTAGCACACTTGCAGTAAGCTACTTTCCCGCCATTGATTTAAGTGACGGTGACTACGAGCTTGGACTAACAGATTTTGAAACATATCATACAATACCGAACGTAAATTCATCAAACAATAAGTTTTATTACGATACGGATGACAAGCAGATTATAATTCCTGAAGGGTCGTACAAATTACAGGATATTAACAATTATCTGCAACACGCAATAGTGCAACGTCATGCGAAAAACAAAGATAAGGATGAGAACATCCCTTCACTAATATTACGCGCAAACACCAACACAATGAAAAGTTAAATAAACAGCGCCTATCAAATAAATTTTACCAAACCCGACAACATTGGATCGTTGTTAAGTTTTTCATCTACTCATATTTTAGAGCCGCTACAATGGTACGTATCAGTGCCGATTAATATTATCAACGTAAACATTATTCGCATAGAATGCAACGTGACCGCGGGTGCGTACAGCAACAACCGGTGTGTGCATACAATACATGAGTTCTCACCGAACGTGCCACCTGGATATAAGATCTCGGAAACACCGGCACAAATCATTTACCTTCCGATTATTGTGCAGAGCATTACGGATTTGACAATACGCATTGTGGATCAGAACAGACAATTGCTTGATTTTCGAGGAGAAGAAATAACTGTCAGGTTACACGTGCGACGCCGACGACTATAATACTCGGCATGCTCGTGCTGAACGAGGCGGATCAAGTGACACGAGATACGAGGTTTGCATTACAAATACCTGCTACTACTACTACTACAACGTACAGTAATCGGAAGAAGCTAAGTTCGATAAACGTTACATTTTTACAATCGTTGGGATTTATTGTACAAGAAGTTTGAAAATATGTGCGACATTTTAAATGTTGGGGGCGAGCCGATCTTTGATGATTGCATCGTCAAGATTGAAACTCACACGTACAATCTGTATGTGAACACGACATTTGAACACAATGATGAGATACGCATACCTATACAACAGCAGGACTTGTACACTTTACCGTGTCAAAGTTTTCTTTATGTCGAAGGAAAAATAACGTTAACGACGAAAGATGAAGAAGAAGTATAACTGGGTAATAATTGTGTAGCTTTTATGTTCGATGAGATTCGCTATGAACTCAATGGTATGGAGATTGATCGTAATAGAAACGTGGGAATAACTAGCACGATCAAAAACTATATATCGCTAACACATGATAAAAGCATGGCCATGAAGAATGCTGGTTGGGATATGAAACAACATGCGGACGTAGATAGTTACTTTAGTTTCTGCGTACCACTCAGTATGTTATTACGATTTTGCGAAGACTACAAACGTACGGTTATCAATGCACGTCATGAACTAATTTTAATACGATTGCGCAACAACAAAAACTGCATAACAGCAGTTTCTCAGGTAGATCGTGAGGCATTGAATGGAAACATTGAATTATTTAAAATACAATGGCGAATGCCACATGTAGTGTTGAACGATGTCACGAAGCTTTTGCTACTACGAACTCAGGAAAGCGGACGGTATTTGACCATGAGTTTCCGTTCATGAGATCTCTATGAGTTTCCATTATTAGAAAGCACGACTAAACATTCGTGGGCCGTAAAAACGGCGACACAACTGGAGAAACCGAGATACGTTATATTTGCGCTACAGACTGCTCAAAGAAACGATATGTCAGCAGATGTTACGCGATTTGATCACTGTCAGTTGACCAACGTAAAACTTTATCTAAACTCTGAATTCTATCCTTATGACGACTTGCATTTAGATTTTGATAGAAAAAAATATGCCGTTCTGTACGATATGTCCACAAATTTCCATAAAACGTACTACGGATGTGGTGTTGTCGTACCATTTCTCACGATTTACAACTTTGTGCAATGTGGTCCTTTAGTGGTCATTGATTGCTCACGTCAAAACGAGACTGTCAAAAGTGCAACCGTCGATGTGCGGATTAAATTCGATTGCAAAGAAAATATACCGACAATTACTACAGCCTAGTGTCTCATTTTGCACGATCGTGTGGTTGAATACAACCCGTTAAGAGGGTCCTGGAGCGAGAAGCGAAATCAGCACTGGGGTCTCTGCCCGGAAAGTGACGCCCTCAAGTGGTTGAGTTAGTCTGTCCTTGTTTTAAAGTGAGACGGGCTAATCGCGTTGTCTATCGCGTTACCGGTCTTTCGTCGCACAGCTCGAGCCGGCCAGCACCGAGAGTACCGAAGTGGTGGGGATACGCACACAAGCG
>NW_018021861.1:15735-22748 GCF_002006095.1 Pseudomyrmex gracilis
ACGCCTCTGGGAGGAAAATCAAAGCAAATTTACAGTCAAATAGATCTGATATTGTTTTATTTTACTATTATGTAGAACATAAGCAGCATGTGTTGGCAGTTTATAATAATTATTACTCCAGCACACGTTTTCAACAACGCCTCTGGGAAGAAAGACAAAGCAATTTTACTGTCAAAAAAATGCATGTAACATTATTTTATATTAAAGTTTTTTAGAAAAAAGCCAGCATGCGTTGGCAGTTCCTAATAAGTTTTACACCAGCACACGTTTACAAAAACGCCACTAAGAGAAAAAACGAATCAATTTTATGTCACATGAGACGCCTCTGGCATTATAAATTTTTAAATATAGCCAGCACACGTCAACCAAAATTGTTTCATAATAATTAATATTCCAGCACACGTTTACAAGAACGCCTCTGGGAAAAAAAACAGAGCAACTTTACTGTCAAAAAGATGCATGTGACATTACTTTTATATTAAACTTATTTAGAAGAAAGCCCGCATGCATTGGCAGTTCCTAATAAGTTTTACACCAGCATACGTTTTCAACGCCTCTGGGAGAAAAAACGAATCAATTTTATGTCACATGAAACGTCTCTGGCATTATAAATTTTTAAATATAGCCAGCACACGTCAACCAAAACTGTTTCATAATAATTAATATTCCAGCACACGGTTACAAGAACGCCTCTGGAAAAAAAACAGAGCAACTTTACTGTCAAAAAGATGCATGTGACATTACTTTTATATTAAACTTATTTAGAAGAAAGCCAGCATGCATTGGCAGTTCCTAATAAGTTTTACACCAGCACACGTTTTCAACGCCTCTGGGAAAAAAGACAAAGCAACTTTACTGTCAAAGAGATGCATTTGACATTAGTTGATATTAAATTGTATTTAGAAAAAAGCCAGCATGCTTTGGCAGTTCATAGTAAGTTTCACTCCAGCACACGTTCAAAAACGCCTCTGGCAGGAAAGACTAAGCAACTTTAGAGTCAAAAAGATGCATCTGACTTTGTTTTAATATTTTTTAGATAATAGCCAGCATGTGTTGGCAGTGTTTTCTATACTCACGTTAGTACAGATGATATTCTAAACGTTTAAAAAATCACATAACACAAAATAATCACACTATATAACACACCTAAATACAACACAATATATAAAAACAACATCTAAACTACGTGCACATTTCAGTTTTCATTTACACCTTCAGTGGTATTTTGACATGTCATGTTAGAAATTTTTAAAGTTACAATCACTTCTACTTTTAGTGTACTGGCATTTACAATTTAAGAGTTTTCTATAAAAACCAAAGAGTGTCCGGAATAGACATAACATTCAAGAATGTAATGAGACTATTAGACTACGATTTGAAAACCTACAATACACAAACAACGTCTAATACGTTATGTGTTCACGTTTGCTTAGAAAGCCTCAGATAGTAGCAATTTTTTTTATCGACATGTTGCAGCGCCATCTGTATCGATATCTGTGAACTATATACATAACCATTTTTATATTTTTAGCGCAGAAATGCTAGCAAACGTGTATACAAAATGTACTTTAGATTGTTTGTGTATTGTAGGCTTCTAAATCGTAGTCTAATAGTCTTATTACATTCTTCAATGTTATGTCTATTCCGGACACTTTTTGGTTTTTATGCATAATTCTTGAACTTCAAATATCAGTACACTGAAAGTAGAGGTGATTGTAACTTCAAAAATTTTTGTTACATTTTCGATATATTGAAAAGTCTCCGGCATTAATTTCATTATTTTCTTTTATACTGTAGAGCCGTTTTTCTATCCAAGTAATAAATACTAAATCCAATCTAAAGTACGAATTACTCGTTTGATCGGTATAACAGGAAGGTCCAGGACCCTCTTAAGACTAATTATTTATTCATTTATTAAGTTTAATAAACTTCATGAGCTTGAGGAGATCCTCAATTTAATATTGATTGTTAAAATCTACGCTGTCGTAATAAGCGGTTAATACAGTATCAGAAACATCTTAATAGATGTACGAAGTATTGCGAGACAAACTCCAAGTGCCTCGGTGGCCTAACAGGGAAGGCGACGGTCCGGAAAGCCGGAGATTCCAGGTTCGACTTCTGGCTGAGGAGTTTTTTTCGCAATATTTTAAATCAATTAGGGGGGTATTCGGTGTCTATCATATATGAGATGCAAAACTAGCATCCTATATGAATTTAAGAATTCAAATTTCAATTCGAAAAACACGTGAAAAACGTGAATTTACTTATATATGTGTACACACATATAAAACATATTTTCCGCACAACATCCTGCGAACGGCTCTTTAAGATTAATTATTTATTCATTTATTAAGTTTAATCAACTTCATGAGTCTGAGAAGATCCTCAATTTAATATTGATTGTTTATTTCTTATATTTATTTATTTATTTTTTCACCAATCCGCTAATTCTTCTTATACTTATATATTTCTTGGAGTAAAAATTACGTTAAAAAGAACCTAAATAATTTGTATTAACTTAATTGCATTTTATAATCATTAACTTTTAACTTAATTTAGTTACATTTTATTCGTTTTGACTGTTTGACGTTAAATAAAATAAAATTAAGCCATAAAGATGTCTTGATAATCTCGATTATATACATATTTTTTGTAACAATTCAATTTTCCAGATAATTTGTACGAAATTTTATTTACTGATTTGGATTCTGGATAAGTAACATAATTTTCAAGATTGCTGATTTATTACAACTAATTAACATAAGTAACACATATAAACAAATATTAATTAATATATAGCGCAATTACTGCCAAATCAAACTATTATAATGAAACAAACTATAATGGAACAAATTAAATAAAGTTTTGAAAATTTGAAAACTAATTTTTTTGAATTTATAATTTATAACTTATAATTTTTTGATAATTTATACTATAACTTTTAATTTAATTAATATTGTTAAGAATTATTAATTGTTAACTTTACTAAATTAATTTTAAGATTACTTTTCTTTAACTTAGACGAAAAAAGTTTATTTAACTTTGTTAGTAAATAAAATATTTATGCTTTAAATCACTGCTGAACGATGGCAATTTGCAGTTGAAAGAAAAATTATTAAAACTGCATCAACAAAATAAAAGTAAATTAAAAGTAGAAAATGACAATTTAAAGAAACAAATTGAAAGATTAAAAAATCAACGGACTGAATTAAAACAAAAACATCAAGAAATCGTCAAACAATTGGAAACGGTAACGACGTTAAATCACAAACTGCAGACTGCTGTGGCAGATAAAGCTGAGGAACGCGATGGTAAGAGATTAAAATAATCATTTCTTTTTTTCCAATCAAAAACTACAGCAGTATCAGATGCATATACAGAGTTGTACAAATTAGAACAAAAGTAGCAACAGTATTTTTTGTCACTTTTAATAACGACTAGGTAATGTTATTTTTTTTTTGAGTGAGTAATAGTAACGGTAAAGATTATTATAAAAAATCGTGTTTACAGCTATGCTGACAGCCTTTTAATGACGTCAAATGCTGTTAGTATGCAGTATGAAAATAATTTTCCGCCCATCGAAACAAGGCGAGCGAGTGATGCAATGGTATGAATAAAATGAATTTAATTTGTACACGTTTTGTTAACAAAAAAATTATGTCAAGTTCGAAAATAAGAATAGAATATAATATAATACTAATAATAATATGCAGATCCATATTGGGAGAGACATTTGGATTAGCGAAATTCAATACAATAGAGTTTGTAATTCTTCGAAAACGCCTCGCCAATTTGCGTCTAATATTCTTTTCCCCGTTTTCGATAACACGTTACTTTTAACTATTACCGTAACTGGTTATACAAATACAAGAAACGGAAAGAAACGCAAATGTCATAAATTAGATGAGAAAAAAATTGGCGCATGTGAGGGTATAACGTTTAATTGATATATAATACTAATAATTTCAGTCAAAAATCAACAAATTTGTTTAAAAATAAAATATTTTTATTTGTTTTTTAAATATATACAAGCACTGGATTAGAACAGTTTATAAGAAAAAGTTCACAGAAATCCCGGAAAAAGATAATTCGATACAAGAAATTTCAAAATTTTATCACTATGTTGGAAAGAAGTTGGCTGATTTGAAAAAAAGCTCTCGTGTAGATGACGAAAATAATAGCCGCAAAAAACCTGCAAAAACTAGCACAGAAAACGAAAAAAAAGAAAGACAAAATATTGTAAATCATGAAAAACGAGAAAAGGAATAATCAAGTACTAGCAGTAAATCTAGATCTGATGATGTCAAATGTGAAATCGCCGATTCGCCACAAGGTAGCCTTAATAGGATGCTGAACCGTCCTGTTTTATCACCAAACTAGTACAAATGCAGACTCAGAAATTGTGAAAAAATTACTGCATAAAGAAAAAAACGGTTCTACAAAAAAAAAGAAAACAGTCTACAGAGTCACTGCAAACAATAAATGTTTGGAAAGCAAATAAATTTTTTATCAAGAAAATTAACACCTTTTTATTATGCTGTATGCCTACATATTTAAACATTATATATGATAATACACACCTTGCAGGGACAGATATAACTCGTAAGAATATAACGAGATTATAAAAACATGCAATCAAAGCCCAAAATAAAAGAAAGTCCTGGAACTGTAATTGCAAAACACAAGAGTTAGATTTCCTGTCAAAACACTATGTACGAAGTACTACGTAGTTCCCAAATTTTGCACCAGAAGCGATGCTGCGTACAACAAAATGACTGCTTTGTAACAGTCGCTCTTACTTTTAGATCCAACACATCACATCAAGTTTAGACATGTACAACTTTAGAAATATTTTTTATTGTAGGCTTCAAAATAGTTCTTTTACGATCTCATAATATTCTTACAGATTCTTATAATAATAAGAGCAGTTATAAGCCACTTAGAGCATGCTACAGCGGTTGAAGAGATGCGCACAAAGCAGCGAGCAAGTGTAGTGCACATCTCTTTGTAAGATAAGAATAAATCAGAACTTTTGTCCACTGTAGGCTTTGAAATTGGTCTGATATGGTCTCATAATATTCTTACAGGTTATATTTATCCCTGCAAGGTGTCTTTTTGTATATATATCACATTATGTAATATATATAAATTCAAATCTGGAAACATATAAGTGTACTTATATGCGACATGAACAAACCTATAATAGCCGCGTTCAACATGCGTATGCAGTTATAGGCCACTTACAGCAGCGATGGAAGGGATGCGCACAAAGCAGCGAGCAAGTGTAGTGCGCATCTCTTTGTAGGATAAGAAGAAATTAGAACTTTTTTCTACTATAGGCTTTGACATTGATTTTTTATGGTCTTATAATATTCTTACAGGTTATATCTATCCCTGCAAAATGTGTATTGTAGTATACATATTATGTAGTATATAGGCGCTTTCCAGCTACGTACACACGCGACACTGTGTAACACAGTGTCGACTAGTGTGAGTGAGACCACTGATACGCTCTTTCTCA
Source organism: Pseudomyrmex gracilis (assembly GCF_002006095.1). NCBI lineage: Eukaryota > Metazoa > Arthropoda > Insecta > Hymenoptera > Formicidae > Pseudomyrmex > Pseudomyrmex gracilis. The sequence continues at coordinate 21,257 of NW_018021861.1, forward strand.
CACCAATGGTCACTGTGTTACACAGTTTTGCGTGTGTACGTAGCTGGAATAAATTATCGATATTCCAGCGCGACGTATTCTCTTGCGGTTTCGTATGATAATTTTCTCTCCTTTTAGTGCGCTGTACAGCTGCTCGCACCGGATCTTCTCTCATTTGGAAACAAATTTATCGATCGGAAACTGTAAGAATCGTAATTAAAAATTCTTAAAAATGTCTTTATTCACGCGCAGTGCGCACGAACTGTGCGAGGCACACCGTGCTTCTATATACGCGAAAATGAAGAATTTTAAGAATGGGGGGAAATTTAATCAGCAATATCTTAATACTGAGTGAACCGATCGGCTTCATTCTACTCTCAATCGATTCAAATAAAAAAGCAGAAAAAAAAGTATTAATGTGTTTTCCTCGTCCGGTATGTTTTTCTATAGATATTTTAAAGAAACCATGTGAATGTAAAAATGCAGCGTTTATACGATGTGCACACTGTCGTGAAAATGATTGTTTCACTTGTTTTTATGACAAATATCATTCTGCATTATGTATTGTCCCATCTAGTTCCAATAAATAAAACATGTTGCATATATTTTTACAAGTTGCGTACAATTATTTATCCGCTTTTTAAAAACATAATTAGTAATTACTAATAATCTATTTATTTTTACCGTATTTTTTAAGTCACAAATTTTTTATGCAAAATAATGCACTTTTATAACATGCAATAAATAAATAAAAAACGTATTACTTACATTTAGATTATACTGTAAAATTTGAAAAAAAAAAGTATATCGAGATTCAAACCAGCAGCGTCGACACTAACCTAGTACGCTACCGCTACGCTACGCGCTCCTCGATTAAATGATCTATTTAATATCCTTGTAAAGTAACTCGAAATTTTCAAATTTGATTTTCTCACGAATGTTTGAGTAGTGCGTCTTATTACTTTACCCTGCAATACTCCACATAGTCATATATCGATCCTATAAATTTCTAAATCGATTGGTACAACATCGTAGCAGACTTGCAAACTCGAGCCGGCTAGCACCGAGAGCACCGAGGTGATGGGAGCCATTGAGAACACGCACACAAGCGAGAACCGCCGTCCGAATGCGTGACGTCACGCTCAGCACGTCGGCTCGTCACGCACACGGACGGTTCTTGCTTGTGTGCGTGTTCCCAGTGGCTCCCACCACCTCGGTGCTCTCGGTGCTAGCCGGCTCGAGTTTGCAAGTCTGCGTCGTAGTCTCCCCTTGTAAGACTGTTTATCTGAATATCACTTGCGTGGATATGGCAATAGCTTATATATTTATGAATTGTTATATATTTAATATATTTGTTAATTTTATATATTTTCTTATGTTACGTCCTGAGCCTATGGTTACGGTCGGGCATTAGTGGTAGTACGCAACAGACGCACTGACACATTCAAGCGAACGTGATATCTATCCCGGCACACTGACACAAAGAAGGAAGTCAGGAATGCGCGGGTCGAGC
>NW_018021861.1:24688-27412 GCF_002006095.1 Pseudomyrmex gracilis
GATAAGGTTTGTTTATTAATTCAGGTGCTCTAGGCTCGATCGTGTATTGTGCGTTGTTTGACGCGAGACTGTCTGTCATATGTCGTCCAGCCGGGTTTCGTTTATAATATGGCAGCCGGTTCGGACTTGTCTATCTTATCCCGGCTGGCTCTCGTTTCCCTTTCCAGGAACTCGTTACAAGGATTATTTCTTAGGATTATTGTTAGACTTATTAATTCCGTTGCAAAATGAAAGAGCCCGTGGAGTCCAGGACGTAACACTTATGTTTTTATATTTATTCTGTATATACTTCCACTGTTATTTACATTGTTATTTAATTTGGTTTTCTTGATGTTAGAAAGCGCAGTGTTTGTTGCGAAAGTGCTTCGAAATAAATTTTTTGTTGGTTTATAAGGTTTAATAAATGCAAAAAAATTAATTACATTTTATGGATTTTGTGTTTATTTCGCATCCTTAGTATTCGGTAGTATTTAATACAAAATAATTAAAAGAAAGAAATTTAAACTAATACTTTTTGTCTATATAATATTTACTATATGAATAGTTTATTTAGAGTTGTTTGTTGTAATCATTATCTTTTCTTTTCAATATATTTGATTAATGAATTATTTTGTATAACGATATAACTGAATTTGATTATTTCCTTTCTCTTTTACATATATATATATATATATATATATACGGGGTAGACCATTTTAATCTATAATAGAAAATATCTCAGAATGTTGGTGAGATACAACAAAATGTTTTAGACAAAAGTTGTAGGGGGCAAAGAGGGTCAACTAATGGTATCAATGGCCATGACCTTGAATCTCATTTTTAAGGTCATTTCAAGGTTAAAGTGATTTTTTTTAATGGGAACACCTACTTTTGACCCTGGATTTGAAAAGGGCGGGATATTTCACTCTTAAAATGTCCACTTTCGATTCATTCAAGGTCACAGCAAGGTCAAATTAAAGGTCAAATTTTCCAAAAATGTTGAAAAACGGATATTTAGAGGTTAAAAACAGGAGGTGTAAACGGAAACATGTTCTTTTGATCCCGGATTTGAAAAGAGCGAGACATTTTACGCTGAAAATATGAATTTCCTATTTATTCAAGTTTTCGGCAAGGTCAAATAAAGGTCAAATTTGCCAAAACTGTTGAAAAATGAGTACTTAGACGTTAAAAATAGGAGGTATGCAAGGAAACATGTTTTTTTGATCCCAGATTTGAAAAGAGCGAGAAACTTTACACTGAAAAGAAATATTTTTGAATCTTTCAAGGTCACGGCCAGGTCAGATAAANATCCCAGATTTGAAAAGAGCGAGAAACTTTACACTGAAAAGAAATATTTTTGAATCTTTCAAGGTCACGGCCAGGTCAGATAAAGGCCATATTTGCTAAAAATGTTGAAAAATAGGTGTTTAGAGTTTAAAAACAGCCAAATTTTTCCGACAAAAGTTGCATGGAATAGAGAAGATTATGTCCTGGTACCAATTATTACTTTGACCTTCGACTCGATTCTGAAGGTTGTGTTAAGGTCAGAGTTATTTTGTAAGCAAAACCTTTGATAATTCACCCAATGCCTACAAGAAACCACCTCTACCAAATCGCAACTAGTCCTACCCACTAGACCCTGGAAACAGCGAGTTTAGTCGCTTATTTTTCTTAAGATTATTTGATTCTACACCACAAGTATATGTCACGTATACTATAGATAAATGTGCGTTTAAGCATAAAACGGACTACAGCTCGTGTCTTGTCTTATAGCTGCCTTGGTGCAAAAGAGACGGAATATAGTATGTCTGCACTCTCATAGATGAGCGCATACGAACGCCAATTCTCGCTTGTATGAGTTTCCCACTATCTCAATACTGTCTATGGCTGCGTTCCGATATTCACTGCTGTATTGGAAATCTATCTAGCACATGTGACGTGAAATATAGATTTTCAGTACTGGCAGTAAATATCGGAACGCAGCCTATGCTGACCGGCTTGATCTTTCAACACTGACAATAGATGGATGATATCACATGTGTTATTGAGTAAAACATACACATGTAAATATACGACATACACAGTTATCATGGCACACATACACAGTCCAGAGCATATCTACTAATCTACTTATATGAGTATATATATATATGTATATATTGTATATGTACACATATGTATATATATGTATATATATGTATATATGCATATGTATATACACACATACGAGGTGTGATCAAAAAATAACGTGACTTTTCATTTTTATAAACAAATATTCATTTATTTATCCAAAATTATGTTATTCCCTTCAAAATAATCCCCCTCTGATACAATGCACTTGTGCCAGCGCTTTTTCCAGTCGTCAAAACACTTCTGAAATGTACTTTTGGGTATTGCCTTGAGCTCCTCCAGCGATGCAGCCTTAACCTTTAGAGCGCCGGGGTTTTGAAAAATTTGCAAATCGTATTTTTTTATAGAAATGTGGTCTAAGGTCCCTAAGTTAGGGCCAAACTAAGTTAAGATGTTGGCGAGTCAGACCCCTTACGCCTAGAGGCGTATCCCGGCCAGGTATGATAAGGCCGAATGTTAAAATTTTCAAAATTTCAAAAAAACATTCAATTGCACTATTTTTTTGTTTTTAGCATTATTTATGTTTTATCTGATCAAATAAAGTCAGTTTGTATCATTATCGATTAGAAAACATTATAGAGAGCGCCATTAACCGACATTTGAGTTTTTTTTTTT
>NW_018021861.1:28060-32201 GCF_002006095.1 Pseudomyrmex gracilis
AAATAGATTCCTGTAATGTAGTTAATAATATGATAAGAAACATTTTTTGTTACGCAAAAAAAATCTTGTAAAATTTTTCTTTCTAAATATTTTTTTTTTATTACTTATCACGCAAATTATCTGTTTCTGCATTAAAAATAGCGCGCGCGTAGCGCGCGCCTGCGTTGTGCTAGTATATGAGAAAAAAGTATTTACATTTTATCGGTTTTGTGTTTATTTCGTATTCTTAATAATTGGTAGTATTTAGTATGAAATAGTTAAAAGAAAGCAGTTAAAACTAATACTTTTTGTCTATATAATATTAACTATATGAATAGTTAATTTAAAGTTGCTTAAAATTTGATTTTTTGTCCTTTATCTTTTTTATATATAATATTACATTTAACATATGGTATGTAATATATTAAATGTACATATAAAATATATATATGTTTTATATAATATTAAGTTTATTATTTAATTATGTTATTTTCAGATTTATTTATAGGCTGCGTTCCGATATTTACTGCTATCTACTAGATAGTACTAAAACTCTATACTTCACATCACATGAGCTATAGATTTCTAGTACCGGCAGTGAAGATCGGAGCACACCCCGCGTAAGTATAACAGAGAGAGAGAGAGAGAGAGAGAGAGAGAGAGAGAGAGAGAGAGAGAAGGAAGAGAGAAGAAACATACGGGCCACGCGCGAAAAACAAGCTAGCAACTAGGCACGCTTCTCGCGGCTGGCGGTTTAGCTATAGCTATAGCTATAAGGAAAAAAAGAAAGCGGTTATATATGTTCGTTTCCTTCTACTGCTCGAAACTGGCCAAAGCGCCGAGCGCACACGGACACGGCTGTTCGGCTGTGTGCGTATCCCTTCTACTTGCTGCTGCATGCTGCAAGCATATGAAAACTGGCATCTCTGCTCTCAATGCTGTTTGGCACAATATGGCATATCTGGACGTGAACATGCTTCCGTGGCTGCGGTCCGTTTCACGATCCGTTTGATTAATCGCGCATTAATCTGTAGTATATGTCACGTATACTATAGATAGATGTGCGCTCAAGCATGAAACGGACTCCAGCCCGTGTCTTGTCTTATAGTCGCCTTGGTGGAAAAGAGACGGAATATAGTATGTTTGCACTCTCACAGATGAGCGCATACGAACGGCAATTCTCGCTTGTATGAGTTTCCCACTATCTCAATGCTGTCTATGGCTGCGTTCCGATATTCACTGCTAGTACTGGAAATCTATCTAGCACATATGACGTGAAATATAGATTTTCAGTACTGGCAGTAAATATCGGAACGCAGCCTATGCTGGCCGGCTCGATCTTTCAACACTGACAATAGATGGATGATATCACATGTGTTATTGAGTAAAACATACACATGTAAATATACGACATACACAGTTATCATGGCACACATACACAGTCCAGAGCATATTTACCAACCTACCTGTATGTGTGTATATATATATGTTTTGTAACGTGGTGTTTGCGCCGCTTCCCCCTTGCCACAAAAAATTATCTTTTGAGAGAATCCCGAAGTGTGTGCCGGTCTTAAGCGCCAGGATCTTCCAATGCTTGCACACTGTATTGTTTAGTTTAGTTGCTTATTTCTTTTTGTTTTGTATTTTTTTTCTTATTATGTAAAATATGGTGCCTCACCCCCTGAGGGCTCACCCCGCCGAAGGACACCGAGGGAGACGAGCAGACAGGAAATCTAGAGAGAGACAAGTAGCGAGCCAGAAACAAAGGGGATCGAGAAGGCGCCAATGGCAGCGCACAGAGGCTACAGCCCTGACTCAGCGGACAGGCTCAACCCCTAACGCCAGGAAGCGCAAGCGGCACGCGAACGACATCGTCGCCAGGCGGCAGTAACCACCTGTAACTAACAGCGGACAAATCTGCCTTTTGAGGCCAGCTACCAGCTCTGAGGAGCTTCGGAACCGACAGGGGACCTTCTGGAGGTCTGCCCCAGGCAGCCGTACAAGATACGCTCGGACAGGCAAAAGAGGAACCCTGCAAAAGGGAAGTACATTCATAATTCGCGAATCGGGCCTTTGTAGTTCGCGCGACCGCGAGCGCCGCGCTTGATAAACCGCCGCGCTTTGATAGGCTGGCGAGGCCGACCTCGCGCGATCCTATCGCGCCCAGACGCATCGACCTCGAATCGATCGCGATCCTCGCTCTCTTGATCGCTAATCTTTGTGAGAGTCAAACGCACGGAAGGACTCCCGGAAAGTACCGTCTTTGGAATAACCGAGAGAAAAGAAGTTATGTCACAAGACGACGATATTCGGTGAGGTGCCTCGTTTCTTGTAGCCACGAATCTGCGTGCCGAGTTCCGTGTCGAGGCTAGTCGCAAAATTTCGCGTTGTGTGTGTCGGGCAAAGACAAAGCCTTTGCCATAGTTATTCTTTGGAGATCGGCTAGAATCGGATTCACGGGGCTTTGTGGTATTGCTTTGGAGGCGTAAGTGCGTTCAGATTTTGCGAGTATTCTGTTGAATACTGTGACAAGCCCTGGAGCCGCTCGGGAAACGTCAAGTAGCAAATCATATTCTGTGAGACTTTTGTGTAGCTTCTGTAAGCCTATTTTTTGCGCTTGTTGTTGATGTATTGCATGTATCGTTTTTTATTGGCGCTGCTACATCGCGTGTTGTCGTATCGATTTTGCGGTACCGAGATCCTTTAGGCTGTTGTATCGATTTTGCGGCGCGAGATTCGCGGTGCTATCGTATCGACCTCGCCTTTGCGAGAGTCTTGGCGCGGTCGTAATACTTGTCGATTTTGCATGGAATCGCGTTGTCCGGTGGGACGTTAACGGAGAACGCCTTGCGTCTCATCGACACCGCTTGCTCCCTGTTTGGTTGCTTCTTGCTAAAATCAGCCGGCAAAAGCTTTGTCGCCGTGGTTGGGCAGTACGTTTGCGCTATATTACCGCCAAAATTGAGAAGCGCAACCCCTAATTATATTTGCGAGGGAACGCGGTTCTGCACGCCAAGCTACCGCTGTCAAATCATCAACCGTTCGACCTTGTTTGACTTCTCGTTTCAACCGCGCGACGTGGCAGCCTGTTCTGTTATCTTTGCGTCCTTTCTTAATTGTTTGCTGTGTAACATTCTTTGTTATCGCTTTTCTTTAATTTTGACCGGCCCAGTAGTCTCGCGGCCTGAGTGCAGGGGCTGCGAACCTGGAGGTCCCGAGTTTGAATCCGCTCACCACCTAAGGATTTTTTCCGGGCCGGTCCCTTTCAACCAAGTTTATTGGTTAATTGGCGAACTTAATCTGGCCTCCAATAATTAATTCGGGTGTGTTCTCGAATTAATTCATTTCCCACAAGGCGATCTTAGTCACAACATCTTGAGCACAAGCCCGACACAGATGGGCACGCCCACTGTGAAAAAACGACCGTGTATTGCGTGGTTGTAGTCTCCACTGCACATCCCCTCCCTGACATTCGTTCAGAGAAATAAAATTCAAAGACTGGCGTTTGCCTAAACCTACTAAAAGGGGCAGTAGCCATAATAGCGAAGAAGAAGAAGCTTTTCTTTAATTTGTTTAACTTCATTTATTTTCATTTTCTTTTTATTTATAATTCTTTTGTTTCATATTAATAAATTTGTTAACTTAGATACTCTAGCGTCTGTTTACGCCTCTTTACCTCGTCCGCGCAATTTCTTTCTACTCTTGGAGGGACAGCCTGTAAGCTAAAGACAATAGACCCAACCCCTTTCCGTTTAAAGAGAGCTAGTCGGCCCGTTGTGTCGAGCGACGCACATTTTAACGCGGTTATGCGTCTGGCGCCTAGAATTTTTACAAAGGATCCGTCGGCTCGGCGCAGTGGTGTGTTCGGTTTACCACCCTTTTTTCTCCTGCCGATACAAACGTTTCCGATCTCGCGGATTTCCGTCCGTGTCCTGATTTTGCACTTCCGTTTTGGGCGGAGCGACGCGAGAGATTTGCAAAGAACTAAGAAAAGCGTCACAATATATATTGTGACGGGCACCTCGCTCTATGATGTTGTAGCGAAGGTGTCGCACACCTTCGGCACGTCTTTTCAAAATTAGATCAAAGATTTACTCACCAAACTTACGATTGGGCGCCAGGCGTACATACGCACGCCGTTTCCAAAATCTACAGCCAATTA
>NW_018021862.1:0-3478 GCF_002006095.1 Pseudomyrmex gracilis
GATGTGTCGCGCCCTGTGGCAACCAGCAGTTCTTCCTAGAACTGCTGCCTTCCTGCTATCTAACTAGGTCATTGAGCAACAGACAGTGATGTCTCATCACATTGCTCAATGGCCTCATCTTAACATAAAAATTGGCTCACAACAATATGTATCATAATAATTTGTTATTCAGTGTATTGTCAAAACAGTTTTTAAGTATAGAATGACGTACTATTTTCTAATGTTGTAACAACGGATGCTTTTTAATGATTTCACTTATTTTATTTGATTCTTTTGCAATCCATTGTCTCCGTACGGGCATTGTAATTTGCAAAAGTTGCTTTACAAATCACATACAAGTACTCATAGAAGTAACACATACAAGTACTCGCTAAACATGCAAACAATTGCTCTTAAGACACACACACAGGTTACAAGTATACAAAAACACGCATGCATCAATACGCTCGATAAGGGCACACACATACACCATACACACCGGCGACACTCACACTACTCACACACGAGCGCAGACACACTAATACATTCTTTTCACACCTCATAAGTATACTGTGACGTGGTATTCGCGCCGCTCTTTCCCCGTCACAAAAGTTAAAAGATTTCGAGGGAGCCCAAAAAAACGAGCTGAAAAACGAGAGCCAAGATCCTCCAGGGCTTGCATGCATCCGCTTAGAATAGTCTTTTATTTTTATTTTTGTATTATATGTAATTGCGGCGCTTCACCGTCATGAAAACATCGAGGGACTTTTCGTCAAGGACAACGGCAGCACCCGAACGAGAGAGAGAGAGAGAGAGAGGAACCGAGGCGCGAAGTCTCACTTCCCGGTCACGTGGAGAGCCAGGGTACGTGACTGCAGACAGAGGCCACAACGGAACTTCGGCGCTTTAGCCTAGCGGAACGGGCGGAACGGCGGAACGAACCATCAACGAGCCAGCCTACGCTGAGACGTGCGGTGTTCCTGCCATCCTGCTGCAGGGTTTCCAGGACCCGCTGCTTATTTCATTGCTGCATCCCCTGGATTGCTATCCCGCCCCGCTGCTTGTTGCTTTACTTATGCAGCTGTAAACTAGTTATAGACACTGCGAGAGTTCAAATTTCGCGGCCCGCTGATCCTGCCGCCTGCGAGCGAGCTTGCGAGCCGCGCCGCTAATCCTGCAACCTGATTGGCACCGCGACCTACCCCACGCGACCTTAGCGCTACTCGGGGTATCGACCGCTTATCGAACGAGATCTTCTTGCTCTTGGTCGCGAACAGCTGTGCGAGACACACGCATATTTTCGGGCTCCCGTACGTACGCGAATCTTCCGTGCCGTCTACGTAGTTTGCCGTACCGCGATTTCAAACTGAAGGCGAAGTGATTCTCGTCGAGAGGGTGACCCCGGCGGATTCAAGGGAAACCGACGAGTTAATCCGGACGGAGAAGACCGGACATGCCGAAGAGCAACCAACGACGGTGAGGTGCCCGTTTTAGTTCTGTTAGCCACGAATCCGCGTTGCACAGGCCTCGTGTCGAGGCTGGTCGCTTGCNTTTCGCGTTTGGTTTGTGACGGCAAGGACGTATCCTTGGCCGTATTCACGATTGTTTTTCGACAGCAGCCAGAATCGGGCTTCACGGGGCTTCGTGGCCGTAGTTNNAGATTCGTAGGTTAAGTGCATGTTTCNNTGTAATTTCGCGANCCTNNGTCAAGCCCTGGAGTGGCGATCCGGCGCCAAGTAGCCTNTTCGCGTTATTTGTGTNCGTCNGTTTCTATTTTCTTTTGTACTATTTGTCTAGCAAGCCTATTCGTGTGCGTGTGCCGTGATTGTTGAAACGTATCGCTTGCGTACCGTCGGATCTCGTCTACCGACGGCAATCAGCCGCCGCGGTAAGAAATCGTCAAGACAAAATCGGATTTTTCTCGTGTGATCGGCTAGAGTAAGGCGTGCGAGTCGGAAGCGGTGTGTGGATCGGTAATGAATATTGTGCCGAATTAACGTGCGGATTAACGGCAGTTTCGGATGGTGAATTTTCAGGACAATTATCGCCGAACTATTAGCGAGCGTACGGTGAATGCGTGTCGCCTTTCGAGCGTATAAGGTGTCCGGGATTATTCGCGGTCGAGTAACGTATCGTGTTGCCAATTTTCCTGGCGCCAAGACAAAGAGCGTTGCCAATCATTTTGTGCTACACAAACGGGAAAAGCCACTCCGACGTCGCACCTCCTTCGCTCTGTATCGCGAGTATTTTTTTTCGAGTGCATGCGCGTAGATTGAGAAATCGGCTCGATTTAATCTTTTGGGCCTAGCGACACGAAACCGGCAAAAGCTGCGTGGCAGAGTGAGCCAGTCGACCAAATTGCGCTCCTCAACGTAACAAGTAAGTCCGGGTTGATCCACGGCTTGTAAAAAGGCGATTGCACGCTATTTTATTGCGGCTTAGTGTTTGCCCTGCACATCGGCTTGCACTCTCTAGCTGTTTAGCCCGCCTCTAGCTTTGCGCCCCGCGATTGCTATAGTTTAGTGCCTGCGCTTGTTATTTTTCGGCTGGAATAGTACCGTATCGCGTTCAGTACTTTTGCGGTGTCGTTCAATTCATTAACTTGTCTCGTTAACTCGCGTGACACGGTTTGTGAATTATTGTAAGTCGTCGTGGACTCCGTGTCTCCTTTTTGTTTGTATTATTTTCGGATGCTACCGCCGTAGCTTATTCATCTCTCTGTTTCATATTTCTTATATATTTTTTCTTTATTATCACTCCTGTTACCTTCGCTTTCATATCATTTTGTAACCAATCTTTTCTTTCTACTATTTCTTATATTATTTCTTTTATATTATTTTTGCTCTTCTACACGCGTAATAAAATGTCAATTAACTATTAATTCGTGCTGATTAATTACAACTCTCTTTCCTTTATTTGAGCTTCCTATCGCGAAGTCATGGGACAGCCTGTATTCCGAATTTTTGCTAAACCCCGCCCCTCTCCGTTCCCAAAAGAGCTAGTCGGCCCGTCGTGCCGAGTGACGCTGATTTTTGACGTGACTCCGCGTCTGGCGCCCAAAACGACACCTAAGTATTCGTCGACTCGACCAGGCGGTGCTCGTTCCGGGCCATCTTTTCTGTCCTGCCAGTGATGGGACGTTGTCCTCTCGCGGACGCTCACCTAAGTCCCGGGAAGTAATCTCTGTTTGCGGGGGAGCGGCGCGAGAATTACGTTACCACCGAGAAAAACGTCACAATACACACAAACATGTACCTTAAGGGTCCATACATATCTCATTCACACACCATACAAGCACATACCACACACACGCAATCATGACCCTTATCATTCACTTTTACAACATACCCACAACAATCAATATACATTAACAAAAAAGAGGCACACCGCAAACATCACACACAGACAGGGCGGGTTCCGTTTGACCACAGTACGATTCGACACCGCTCGATTCGACACAGATTTATTCGACACCAAATTATTCGACACCGTACGATTC
>NW_018021862.1:3793-11913 GCF_002006095.1 Pseudomyrmex gracilis
GAATCGTACGGTGTCGAATAATTTGGTGTCGAATAAATCTGTGTCGAATCGAGCGGTGTCGAATCGTACTGTGGTCAATAGAGTATCACCCACACAGACATGTGGCTAACACACACGCACATGCACTAATTCACATCTATACAAGTACCCACATATAAAACTAAACACGCATTTTAAGGTGAAATACACACGTAAATCACACACTACTCACACACACATGTCACACATCCACACAAACTCCCTTAAAATTCACATTCACTCTACACCACACTCACACAAATATACATATTAAGGACCCGTTCATACACTAAACACTCGCTACACACATAAGCTACACACACACAAAAATTCTACACTTAAGGATAAACCGAGAGTAACGATCTGAGGAAAAGGAACTACTTCGTAGCGGCGGAGTAGACGTGCAACGCGCGGAGGAGAAGGCGCGCGGCGACCAATTCCACAGTCTTAATCAAACTGGCGTGCCGAGCAGATGTGAGAGCAAGCGTGCATGCAGATAACAAAGGTTCGTAGACTCACAAGGGAACCTCGCAAAGTGGGAAATTCTGATTTTGATAAAACTTTGCACACATGTAAGGGAGGTTAATAGATGAATGTTGACGTATTCCGTTGTGGCCCAAACCCGGTTTTACGGGATAAAGTCACTCCTTATACATATACCAACTTTTTACTTTTTTCAATTTATCTCGATAATTATAGAAGATATCAAAAAATGTTTTATACAAAAGAGAGAGTTTCATTAAAAAATGTCCTTTATTTAACTATAGTAACATATTAAGAAACAAATTATTTAAACAAATAATGTTTTCATAAATGTATAAAAAAAATTTGTTTGAACAATGTTATTAATGTAAATAAATAGAAGTAATCTTACCATAAAACTTTTGTATAAAACATTTTTTAATATTCTCAGTAGTTTTCAAGATACATCGAGAAAATCGCAAAGCCGCTTTATATAAAGAGTGGTTTAGCTCTAAAAAGAATCGATTTTAGTTCGCTACTGAAAATTTCTACATCTATTTGTCCATTTATTTATTTATTTATACATGTATACACAATTTTATCGCAAGAATATGTCTATATATAATCGCACATTAATACAATTTTGAAACAATTTGTTTTCAAAATTTATTTTTATTATCTCTTATATAAGAAACTATCTATTGCGATATATTTTATTATAAAAGTATTTGTTTCAACAAAAATGCTTTTATTCTCTAAATATTTCTATGGTGCAGTGCAACGTGACTTGAGATATCATTGAGAATATTTATATTACATTTGTAATATCGCTTATTATAGTGTTGCGGGATACATGCTGCGTCGACACCAGTTGGTAGAATATGTCGGTTCATTCGGTTGCGCGGCGTTTGTGTTTACATGTACATATATATGTATATATATATATGTATATATATATGTAACACATCACGTATATTTTTCACTTACGTAAGCACAATGCGGAGTAGTCACGTATCTTGTATGTAAGAATAATTGTTTACATAATTAAATGACTTTGATTAAAGAAAACTTTAAATAAAGTTAAATAATAAATTTGAATATTGTATTAGATATCGCAAAATGTTCATGTCATTTTTCCCTGAATATGTATCGCAAGAACAACACAAACTTTCCGCGTTCCAATCTATAAATAAAATAATGTGATTTCATATAAATTGGAATTGCGCCACGTAGTTGTAGTATAAAGTCACCAAGCCACCAAGTGTAACGATTCATTTAAGTGTGAGGTTATCCAAGTTTATATTTTCAAAAACAGTGTCTGTGTATCTTTAATAAAGATAACAAATTATAAGAAGATAACAAAGCAAAATGTGAATGTTGCAAATGTTATTAATATGTTAATTGTGTCATTCCAAATTGTAAATATTCCACAAACACCTGTAAATGATAAAGAAATTGAATTACATGATACTATAAAGGATATTATACAAAATGCAATGAATGANTTATTATTTGCTATGGAGACCGACACTACATTAAAATTCGAGAATTATTGGGATGCAAATATATGTGATGCAGAATTTGTTGGAGCAGACAAAGTAGAAGAACTTAAAGAAAGTGAGAAAGAAGATACTTGTACACCAGAAGGAGAAATTGTAGATAATGACTATAAAAGAAAAGCTGTTGAGTTCTGGAAAAGTGGAAAAAAAGGCATTACACTTTATCAACAGTACAACATCGTTTTAAAAAAGTAAAGTCCTTGATGCAATTGTGTAAATGGGACCTCTCTTTACAAAAAGGTGGTACTTATAGACAAAAACTATTAGATATTTTTTAATATGTTTTGGTAAAGTTCAAAGACCCTAACAACAACAATAGAATCATTCATGATTTAGATCTACGACAATGGGCCTTAGAAGCAAATGAACAAATTAATTTTCCTCATTTTAAAGCAGGAGCAACATAGGTAGTAAATTTTTAAAAAAAGCATAGAATAGTATCCAGAAAGATAACCAAATTTATAAACCGTTTGTCAAAGACAAATCAAGAACAAGTAAAAACTGCCAAAAATTTATAAATTCTGTGAAATCATTTATAGATCTTTTTGAAATGCAAAATATATATAATGCAGACAAAAGTGGGTTCAATTTGGAAATACATTCAGGCAGAACGTTAACAACACAAAGTGTTAAAACAGTCAAAGCCATAGTTCAATCACAATCAGTAATTACACATAGCTATACCATTATGCTTACAATTTCTGCAAGCGGACAATTACAATCACCTCTTTATTTGGTTTTGAAAGAAACCAGTGGAAGTTTCGGGCTACCCGTAGAAGAGACTTTATTTAGGCCTGCAAATGTTTTTATCGCGGCATCAAAATCAGGAAAATTAACTACACAACACTTTCAATCTTGGTTTACAAATGTATTTTTATCCAGAACTGGGAGCTTCAGTGTGTTATTATTAGATTCTTGGAGCGGACATTGTCCTCAAAGCCTACAAAAGTTTATGCTATCTACAGATAAAGATGTACAAATTTTAACAATATCAAAAAAAAAACTACAGGAATGATTCAACCTCTTGATATTTACGGATTTAGGCTATGGAAACATTTTGTGAGGACATTTAGTGATCGCGTTATATTGTTAAATTATGATATCAATTTACATTTGAGAAATAATATTATTAAGTTACAATCCTTAACGCATATACAACTATCTTCTCCACGATTCCATAATCTTTTCAAATATGCTTGGTTTAAAAGTGGTTACATCGAAGAACGATCACCACAGTTCGGAAACCCAGTAGATTTTTGTTTCTCCGGAAAAGATATACAAGAAATACCACACTGTTCTATATGTGGAGCACCTGCTATAATACGTTGTTCCTGGTGCAAGAAATATTTTTGTATGCATCATTTTTTTGAGGAATATCACAATTGTAAACACTATAAAATATAGAAATTTTTCGTAAGTAAACAATTGTACTCAAATAAGCATAATATTTTTTGCTAATGTTTAATAATATTTTTATGCATTATAGGACATCTTCTGTCAACACATGATGTGATAGTTCTTATGGAAAATGTTGTCCAAAGGATTAATACACGACGTCTGCCACGCCGTAAAAAATGAAGAAGCACGTTTAACCAAGCGAAATATTTATAACTTCTATATTATGAATAAAAAAATATATTCAAATAGATCGAACAAACACTATTGTATAATACAGTATATAACTAATAAATTACTAATTGATCGCAAATTGAAAGTGAATTTGTTTAAAATAAAACAATATTAACAATGGAATGGTGTAGAGTACATTAATAAAATACTTTTGCCAATATTTGATTTTGAAAATAATAACGTGCAATATACATATATTTAGGACACAGATAATTATTAACTATACAAATAACAAATTTAGACAGTTAGATTTAAATGTCGGTAACCTTCTTACATTCTTGTTTAAAAAACTATAAAGTGCACTCAAAGATTAAAAGTATTNATAGTAATATACAGTGGCTCACAAAAGTATTTGTACACTTACGTTTAAAAATAATGCACATAATAGTTTAAATTTGTATATCTTATAATAGAAATTTAGCATTTACCAAAGAAATTATCAAGGCTCAAAGACATATTGATGTGTCGCAGGATATTTTACTACAGAGTGCAAGATTAAAAACTTGTTTTGTATTAAAAACTTCAAGAAAATTGTGTATTTTTTATGAAAAACGCCAGTGTACTACTCACTTTTTAAGTATAAAATTTTCGTTTTGTTTTTTGTAAATTGCTTCAAGTACAATATTAAAAGTTCTTGAAAAATACTGCTTTCGTACATCATAAGACATTAATAGATATATTATTTCATTATATAAAAATAGTTTAAAAAATGTGAGTGTACAAATATTTTTTGAATTCACTGTACATGTATTACTATACATCTTATTATCTATCATCTCGTCTTATATACGTGGTGCAATTTCAATTTATATGAAGTTACATTATTTTATTGATAGATTGAAACGCGGAAAGTTTGTATTGTTTTTGCGATACATATTCAGGGAAAAATGACATGAACATTTTGCGATATTTAATACATTATTTAAATTTATTATTTAAATTTATTTAAAGCTTTCTTTAATCAAAGTTATTTGATTATGTAAACAATTATTCTTACGTACAAGATACGTGACTACTCCGCATTGTGCTTACGTAAGTGAAAAATATACGTGACGTGTTACATATATATATACATATATATATATACATATATATGTACATGTAAACACAAACGCCGCGCAACCGAATGAACCGACATATTCTACCAACTGGTGTCGACGCAGCATGTATCCCGCAACACTATAATAGGCGATATTACAAATGTAATATAAATATTCTCAATGATATCTCAAATCACGTTGCACTGCAACATAGAAATATTTAGAGAATAAAAGCATTTTTGTTGAAACAAATACTTTTATAATAAAATATATCGCAATAGATAGTTTCTTATATAAGAGATGATAAAAATAAATTTTGAAAACAAATTATTTCAAAATTGTATTAATGTGCGATTATATATAGACATATTCTTGCAATAAAATTGTGTATATATGTATAAATAAATAAATAAATGGACAAATAGATGTAGAAATTTTCAGTAGCCAACTAAAATCGATTCTTTCTAGAGCAAAACCATTCTTTATATAAAGCGGCTTTGCGATTTTTTCGATGTATCTCAAAAACTATTGAGAATATTAAAACCTGTTTTATACAAAAGTTTTATGGTAAGATTACTTCTATTTATTTACATTAATAACATTGTTCAAACAAATTTTTTTTATACATTTATGAAAACATTATTTGTTTAAATAATTTGTTTTTTAATATGTTACTATAGTTAAATAGAGGACATTTTTTAATAAAACGTTTGTATGAAACATTTTTTTATGTCTTCTATAATTATCGAGATAAATTAAAAAAAGTAAAAAGACGGTATATGTATAAAGGGTGATTTCATCCCTTAAAACTGTTTTTGGGCCGCAACGGAATACGTCAACATTCATCTATTGACCTCCCTTACATGTGTGCAAAGTTTCATTAAAATAAGAATTTTCCACTTCGGGAAGTTCTCTTCAGTCATTGTTTAGAACATTTATAGTGGTTATGATATTGGGCAAACATTATAATATTGTTGGAATAGTAAATAAATATAGAGGACTTGTTGGTACGTAACTGAAAACTGCGTTGTGTGTAACGTATCCTTGCTTATCCATTCGAGTATTCCGGGATCCTGTGGCAGCATCCGTAGACCTGGAACAAAAAATAAACCTTTGTCACTTAGAGGAAAAAATGTCTGGCGACCGTGGTAACATACCTAAGTAAGTACCCGATCAAATATTCTCCTAACCCCGGTCACAATGTAAACATGCAACTTCGTCAGCCGAAGATCGTCGATCAAAGATTGAAAAGCAGCGTAGCAGCAGCAGGCCAGGACCATCGTCAGAACCATTTCAACCATCAAGCAGTCAGGATGTACTTCAAGCTAGCATTCATCACGTTTACTCTTTCGACCTTGGACTTAGTTAGTTATGATTGTACGAGCCAAGGACTTAATATTACAACTCTGTTTCTGATCGCCATTGGATCATGCGAGTTTGACGATTTAAAACTAGAATTCTATTTATTGGAGTTACCAAAAGGAGCCGGAGGTCACACCTCATTTATCACTTATTTAAAACTAGAATCTTTGGAAGTTTACGTACAATTTATGCAACTTTCGGACTTCGACAAAACACAGGTGACACAATGCCTAGTAGAAGTAGATAGAACTATTTATTATTGCGGGATGCTTTCGCACGTCTCAGTTGTCAACGGAGGAAGACGACAGTACATTCAAGAAATCGGATCCAGTGTTACGTCCGCACTACATTTTTGACTTATAGTTTTCTTTTAAAACTCTTGCATAGAATTTAACCTAACCGTATTTCTTCACACAACATATATACTTAGGCATAACACTAGTATAAGTTACCGTAGTTATATAGCATTGTAAATTCATCTTAAATTCCGTTAAATCTAATTTAACCAATCACAAGACTTCTTCCGGACAACTTTCCCTTAGACCCAATTTGCCGTACCCGCATGAACACGGCTTAAATTTTAAACCACGCATAAGCGTCATCCTTACTCAAGCTACTTCGACTTCGGATGCCACTCTCTCGGTACAACAGCCCCGCCGCTTCCTAATTGGCGGATGCCACTTTCACTGCCTCTCCTAGCGCCCTGCTTCTTCATTCCGGAGTCGAGAAAAATGCACAGAGGGCTCAAACTCGCCGTATTTTTTGGCTCCGGAAGTTCAGTTCGGTAGTCGGTGCTCCAGGCGGCAGCACAGTCGGTTCCCCTCTCTTTCTTTCTTTTCCCCTCGCCCACAAGTCGCTCATCTGACTTGTTGCTAATCTTAACTGCCATTAAAGTGTAGTGATATGTACATTTTGTTACGTGTAGTTATTTTTTTTAATTTGTCTTTTACTGTGTACTTATTGTGTATATTCTTTTTTTGTAATATATTCTGATAAAATCATTTAATTATTATTTAATTAACTTTATAAATGTGCGTGAAGTACTTATAGGATAACTTCTGCAAGCAGGATATATCCTACAAGCGTATTATCTCCTCAAGCGAGAGTATTTTATCCGAGTAAAAGATAAACAGTTTGTAGTAATGTATGATTTATGTAGAAAGATGATTTTTGTTTAGTTTATTGTGTGTGTTTATATGTATTTAAATAAGTAATTATTAACGTAGTACTTCCACGTTTGATGTTTATCATAATTATTTTCTATTGTTTTATATTATTATATGTGTATGATAAATGATTGTATATTTTATGATGTGGTGGTGCACAAATTACGTGCTTTGCATCATATTTTTTAACCACACCGAAAATTTACTATGTTTATATCCAACAGTCCGCAGTCTGTTAAAGTGGGACGGAAAACTATTTTGCAAGACATTTTTTATTTATATAAATTAAATTTAGTATAAATGTTTATAATGTACGATTAACAAAAATGTGTTATACATTTATTATAAATATTACACTATTATATATGCTACTTTTCTAAATAGTTTATTTATATTTTATTTTTTGTAAAACATTGGCAAAAAATCAATAATATGCTAGTTTAAGTACATATAAGATATAATTTTAATAATATTTCCTGTTTTTACTTTTAATATTTATCAGCGCGACTTTGGTAGCCTGCATTAGCGCATTGAATGCGACTTTTTCAGTGAAACTTTTCTATTGAAAAAGTCGCACTCAGTGCACACTAGTACAGACTATCAAATTTTCTATAAGTATTTACCTATATGTATACCTATGCTATAAGTATACCTATATCTATACTGGCACGCGCGCGATACGGTTTAAATATGGCGGTAACCTCCCACTACTCGTTTGTTAGTTCATTATTTCCTGGCTGGTGCTCCAGGCGGCGCTGAAAACAGCTTCCCCTTCTCACAAGAGCCGAGTCTGAGGGGTGACACTCTATTGACCACAGTACGATTCGACACCGCTCGATTCGACACAGATTTATTCGACACCAAATTATTCGACACCGTACGAT
>NW_018021862.1:12113-15199 GCF_002006095.1 Pseudomyrmex gracilis
CCTCCCCCCTGTGACGTCATACCCCCTCCCCTTCGCGTGACGTCACCCCTCCCCCTCTGACGTCATACCCCGCACCCCCCTCGGAGCTCCTGAGTTAGAACCGGCCTTATACAACTACTGTATTGTAAACTCAATATATTCCGAATATACACTTATTAACTCAAAATTGAAATTCTGATTATTATTTTAATTATGTAATATAAGAAAGACTATAATTCCTTGAATTTCTACTGTACGCGCGTAGACGCGCTCACTGAACAGCGCATCTCGTACCTTCGTGCTGAAGGAAGCGTCCGAACGGCGAATCTTGAAGCTCCATCCTTCTAAGAACTTCTCATGGCGTCACCACGCGGTCAAAGCGTGGAGTCCGCCATCTTGAAAGACGCCGCGTCTCTCTCTGTCTTTGTCTAAACAAGCGTGGGTGTCGCCAGATTGGAGAGCCCCGCGTCTATCGCTGTCCTTGTTTACCAAGAGAAAGAACGCACCCAAACGGCGCATTCACTCAAGGTATTACTAACATTCTTTTATTTCAGGAATAATAATAAGTAAGTATAATCGATAATAGTCGCGTCTCGCGTCAGTACGTGCATTTTAAGTAAATATTCAATCTTAGATGCAAAAGAAGAATAAACACGGGAATCGCGAGTTGGCAAAAGCAACGGTAGCGTAGAGTCCTTGAATGGGTGGAAAGCACGTTACTTCAACCGCCAAGTGCTGACGTCGGTTATCTAGTAATTATTAGTGACGTAAAAGTGAATCTAGATCCAGAAATCAGACGGTGGAAGAAACTCATCCCGATTAACACCGCATTGGTATTATACCGCGACGCTACCGGTTAACAATCCGCGTTATCGCGTTTATCAAAACAAACTCATTTGTAGAGTAATTCCAGCTCCACCTGTATATACGTTAGAGTAAATAAATGTGTATCCGTATACGGCAACCTTCTTTGACCGGTGATATTATTTTCCTTTCGCAAAATTTTGATCATTGGCAAAAGTATAGCCTAGGCCGTTGTCGTAAGATGTCGGCTTATCAGTGGCTCGAGTGTAATCAAATCCATTGCAATACCTGTGCACTTAAACCCAGTATGTGTTATTATCATAAACCTGTCAAAACTCACGAGATAATTATCGGAACATCCTCCGAGATAATTCGTTGTAATAAGTGTAACAAAAGCGTAACCACAGTCTTGCCTTGTTACGTTCCGAGTGTGTAGGGTACGAGAGTGTCACAGTACTTCAAAACCGTTTACGCCTACCAAACAAATGTCTCCCTTTTTGGTCAACCAGAGGGCTTTACCGGAGCGGAAACTGAGGATCAATCGGTAATAGAAAAAAAGGTAGACTGGTATTTGTGTGTTATTGTGGTGTTGATATTAGTGTTACCGACAGTGATGAACTATCGACAGTAGTGTATTACCGATAGTAGTGTATTACCGATAGTGGTGTATTACACGCAGTAATGTATTACTGACAGTGGTGTATTATCGACAGCAGTGTATTACCAACAGTAGTGTATTATTGACAGTAATGTATTACCGAGAATAGTGTATTACCGACAGCAGTGTATTACCGACACAGGATTAACGGAGTAAAGAGAAGTAAACAGGTAACAGATCGGCTAAAATTAAGTTGTAAATTTATTTTGTACTACCTTCCTCTTTTTTTATCGGATACAGAGTGTTACGTCCTGGAGACTCCACGATCTCCTTTTTTCTTGTAACGCGACGCGCCAACGCATAACAAATTTCCCTTTTAGTAAATAATAAAAAGCAATAAATAATCCGAACAGACCTCCTATCGTTTGGAGACTTGGACTCCAGACAATAGGAAAGCAAATCACATCGGCGCCCGAAAAGACAAACCGCGCCTAGTAATAACCCAAAATTTTAAACTTATTTTTTAAACATCCTAAATAAACCCGGATATCTCCGGGCCAGGAGGAACACCGCTCATAAAAAATAGAGCAGCCGAAGCAAATAGTGAACTCTGGCGCCACGAGCAATTTCATTATAAACAAATAGCAAAGGGTCTATGTGGCGTGATCAAAAAACCAACACTCTCCTTTTTCCTTTCTCCGGAAAATCGGACGAGTCGACCGAGCCGAGAGATCGTCGCCGATTGGCGATCTCACGAAGTTCACCCGACCACTAACTAACGAATAGGAACTGGCAAAGCTCGACTGAGTTTTCCGATTGAGAGAGTCCTTGCTTACTCAAAATTGTATATAAGCCAGGATTCTCAGAATCGGAATCAGTTGAGAGCCGCTAATCCAAAAAGTTGGGAGTGTCGTTGTACAAAGACTTTGAAAAGGTTGGCGCTGTGAGTGCCAAAGCCGGGACACCAAAGCCGCACTGGTATTCAACGCTCCACTCCCGAGTCCCTGCAGCTAACCCGACACCGCCGCCACTCAACCATATAGTAAGTGTTTTTAAGAAACCAATTGTTTACTGAGATTCCACAAACTAGAAAAAATGATTGAGAAAAAAAGAGAAAAACGATAAAGTCTCGCACTAATCAGACACAGCAGCCGCAGTACTGAACTGTCTAAGATAGCCTCTCTCGTCCTTCCTTGATCAGAGAGAATATCCGCGGTTTTGAATCGCTCCGGATGAATTCTGATAGACATCCGCGGTTTTGAATCGCTCTGGATGACCTCTCGACTCCTTCCTAAATTACGGAAACAAACAAAGCTCGCTATCTCCGAATATCAGTCGTAGAATCATGACACATTTAAATTTATTTTTATCATTAAATCTATCGGAACCTAAGAAATGAAACAAAACCGAATTTATCAACTGACATAAGGAAATACATTTCCAAGATGATCTAAGTTAACAATTAAATTTTACTAAAGCTCAATATATATATATATATAAGTTATTAAACTAAAAAATATATTCAAAAAACTCGCGCGTAAAAACTTACAGGCAAACAAATATATATATGCATACATATATATATATATATATATACAGGGTGTTTCAGAACTATGGGATCAAACTTCTAGGGGTTATTCAGTGCAACAGTAGAAAACATTTGAGTATAGGGACCCATGTCCGGAAAAGTGTCACTACCGCACTA
>NW_018021862.1:15219-17423 GCF_002006095.1 Pseudomyrmex gracilis
ATTTTAACGCGTCTTAGGGCCGTAGTGCGGTAGTGACACTTTTCCGGACATGGGTCCCTATACTCAAATGTTTTCTACTGTTGCACTGAATAACCCCTAGAAGTTTGATCCCATAGTTCTGAAACACCCTGTATATATGCAGTTTTCCGCACAATATCCTGCGATCGGCTCGGATGACCGTAGATATATTTTTTAGTTTAGTACCTTATCGAGCTTCAATAAGATTTAATTGTTAAAATTCACGCTCGTCTAAATAAGCGTTTAAGACTATCGGTTTATTCTTTGATAGATGTATAGAGTATTGCGGGACAAGCTCCAAGTGCCTCGGTAGCCTAACAGGGAAGGCGACGGCCCGAAAAACCGGAGATTCCAGGTTCGACTCCTGGCTGAGGAGTATTTTTTCGCAATATTTTCAAAATTAGTTAGGGGAGTAAATGGGATCTCTCATATATGTGATGCAAATCTAACATCCAATATGAATTTAAGAATTGATATTCAATTCACAATACTCGCGCGTAAAAATTTACACGCAAACAAATATAGATATATGCATATATATACAGTGGCGTGCAAAAGTTTTGGGCCAAACAGTTTTTATTACATATTCATTATACGAGAAGTGCTAAGAAAACTCATATATATAAATAAAGTAAATATATTACATTGTCTTTCAATTATATACATTTGTCAAACTTATAATAATTTTAAATACTTTATATTTCTATCAAAAAAGGCGTAGAAAAGCTCTAAATAATCATAAAAGATGTGTTTGGATGGCCAATAAGAATTTTTATTCTTACCACCCATTATGTCAAAAGAAGGGCACTATTATTGGTTTAATTAATAAAGCATTTTTACTTTCTTATCCAAAATTCCATGAGAAGAATCTTTATTTTGTTATTGACATTCTCTTAAATAATGGTTTTCCATTAGATTTAATTTTTAAAGTCATCTGTGATCGTCTGAGAGGTTTAATTAGTGGAGCTGTTGAGGGGGAGAGGTTTTTACAGGTGTGCAGTTGATGGTCAGGCTAAGAGGGAGACTTATTTCACGGTACCTTATGTACATTTGTTCTCTACAAGTTTGTCTAATTTTATAAAATCAAAAACGGATGCGAGATTGGCTTTTTCAAACTTTGAGAACTTATCTAGATTTGTAAAGGCGCATAAAGATCCGTTACCTACAACTTCTAGATCTGATGTTGTGTACCGTATTAAATGTAAAGATTGTGAAGCCTCTTGTGTAGGCCAAACGAAGCGATTATTACATTCACAAATTGCGGAACATAAAAACCATATCCGTCGTAACACATCACAGCATTCTGTTATTACTGACCATCGATTAGAGCATAACCATGAATTTGATTGGAGTAACATTACGGTACTGGATGAAGAACATTCTTATAATAAACGCTTAGTCTCGGAGATGCTTTTTATCAAGAAACAATTATTGAGTCTTAATTTGCAGAGCGACACTGATCTGTTGGATAACACTTACTTGCCTCTTATCAACAGATTTAAAAAATTATAGTTTTTGCTCGTGTGTTGTTACTTGTGATTTTATAAATAGATGACTCTGTCTGATTTGTTGTTAGCGGATTGCTTTCTGACATTTCCTTCATTTGTTGTGATCATTTGACTTTCCGTATACTGTATGAGTAACAGCTTAACTGTCATACGATCAAGATCTTAAAAAACATGTGAAAGTCATTTGACAATGTAACTTTGTTGTTAATTATTGTAAGTTTTTATTAATTTTTATTTTCTCAAAACCATGTCTTAATGTATTTATCCTGTCACGTATTTTCCATACAGGATTTTTTATCTGAAGATGATCCAAAGCTAGTGTTACGTCCTGGAGACTCCACGGTCCCCTTTTTCATGCGACGCGACGCGCCAACGCATAGCGAACCCCTTTTTTTTCTCAATAAATAGTAATAAATAACCCCAACGGGTCTCCTATCGTTTGGAAACTCAAAACTCCAGACGATAGGAGAACAAACGAAAATTATATCGGCGCCGAAGAGATAAACTGGGCCCGGCAATTACCAAAAAAAAAAAAAACTTAGACAACTATTCGAACAGCTTTCCAAACAAACCCGGATATGGGCGTGTTCCGTTTGACCACAGTACGATTCGACACCGATCGATTCGACACCAAATTATTGGACACAGATTTATTCGACACCGTACGATTCGACACGA
>NW_018021862.1:22326-26216 GCF_002006095.1 Pseudomyrmex gracilis
GCCGTTGACCTGTCGACGAACATAAGCAAACTCGCTCGACTCCGTTGCAGCGGGATCGCCAACCTGCTGTGCGGAGATAGACAGAGAAACGACAGCTCTCTGTTACTCCACCATAGCCCGACCGTAACCGTGGGCCAGGACGTAACACTAGGATCAAAACGTAATTCACAAGGAATAAAATTCCATAAAAGAAAAAATTTATTTCACACATTACTACCTGTGTTTAAGCTCTTATTGGCCATCTAAACACATCCTTTATATTTCTATAATAATAAATATATATTCGGTCATGAGAGCCGTTCGCTAGGTGTTGTGCGGAAATTATACGTGTATATATATCCATATATACGTGTTCACATGTAAATTTTTACACGTGAAATTCGAATTGAAATAACAATTCTAAAATTCATATTGGATGCTATACTTGCATCTCTTATATGAGAAATCCCAAATACCCCCCTAATTGAAATTAAATTTATATTGCGAAAAAATCGAATATCACGTGTAAAAATTTACATGTGAACACGTATATATGGATATATATACACGTATAATTTCCGCACACCTAGCGAACGGCTCCAATGACCGAATATATATTTATTAGTTTAGAAACTACAGAGCCGAAAAAGATTCTTTAATTGTTTATTTCTATAATGTTTAATTACAAACAGTGCAAAAAAATCGCGACAAATATTTTTATGTCCATAATCCAAAGAAATAGGTTTGAAAAATTACAGAAAATGGTGTAAACTTTTGTTTAAACTTAATATTTTGTTGCCATGCCTTTAGAAGCAATCACTGCAGCACAACGACAAGGCATCGATAAAATTAAATTAGAAATGCGATCTTGTGGTATATTTTGCCATTGATTCTGCAAATCTTGCCATAATTCTATCTTATTTGAATGTTTCTTTCCTGTGCGTAATTTAAGTTCTTGCCATAAATTCTCAATAGGGTTTAAATCCGGCGATTGCGATGGCCAGTCAAGAACTCGGACTTTCTTAGCAATAAAGAATTTTTTATTAGTTTTGCTGAATGTTTGGGGTCATTATCTTGTTGAAAAATCCAATCATGTGGCATTTTTTGAGTTGCATATGACAGCATATGCTGTGTCAATATATCCCGATACATTATAGCATTCATAGTACCTTTGATCTCGACCAATGAACCAACTCCATCATGAGAAAATGATCCCCAAACTATCACGTTACCTCCACCATGTTTTACGGTAGGAATTTGGTATCTTGAGTTATATCTTGTGTCTGTCGGACGTCATACGTACTTCCTGCCGTCACTTCCAAATAACTGAAATTTTGACTCGTCAGAAAAAAGCACTTTTCGCCAATCATCTACAGTCCAATGTTCATATTTCCTTGCAAAGTTTAATCGAGCCGTTTTATTTTTTGCACTGATTAATGGTTTTTTAATACCAACACGTCCTATAAGTCCTACTTCCTTTAGACGTCGAGATAGTGTACTTCGACTAACATCAGCAAGATTTTCTTCTTGCAGTTCTCGAGAAATATCCATGGCAGTTTTTTTAACATCTGTTATCGATTTTCTTTTAATCATTTTATCGACGCGCTTTGTAGTTTTGCGAGATCTACCACCTCGTGGTTTATCAGCTAGAAAGTTCGTCGACTTATATTTAGCAATAATCCTATTCACTGTACTTTTATATCAATTAATAAGGACTTCGCAATTTCGCGAGAAACCTTTCCTTGTCGAGAGAGGTTTATTATGGCTTCGCGTATCTGAAGATTTGTATGTTTCGGCATCGCGGCAGGCAATAGACTGAATGTTAGTTGGACAACTTCTTACAAAAAAGTTTCATAAGAAATGTAAACAAACCGTGCTTATAGAGTCATAACAAGAAAATGGCTCAATACTTTTAAACGCAGATAAATATTATTTGACTGAATAAATAGAAACTGTATAATTTAAACATTTCTTTAATTGCACTATTAGTTGCATGATTAATTATGCTAACTATTTCACATGAGTAATTTATAGAGAAAGTCAATATCTTACAATTCATCTTAAAAAGATAATATAGCTCAAAACTTTTGCACGCCACTGTATATACATATATATACGCAGTTTTCCGCACAACATCCTGCGATCGGCTCGGATAACAGTAAATATATTTTTTAGTTTGAAATTTTAGGTTAATTTTCTATGGGAAAATGCATGACATTTTATGTATTTCAAAAAATTACATTGTTGTCAATTGATTCCACAAATTGCGATGTCACCAACATGAAAATCTCGATGTATGAAACGAGCNAGAAACGTAGAACGTCGCGCGTCTACGTGTCTACAGTAAACACATCAAAGCTTTTATTTTTGCTGCCGATCGACGTTATGATCTAATATGAGAATACCTATATATTAGACACTTTGTAAAGAAGGACATTGAAAGCCTATATTAAATATCAGAACATTAAACTTCTACGTTTTTATTTAACTTATGTCTAAACAAAGTCAATCTTTACACATAATTTTTATTTAAAAGACGTACAATATTTATATATTAATATTTTTTTTCGAAATTTAGTTTTGGAAAAAGTTTGTAATATTATAGATGATAGTAAAACATTTCAAGATGCATTATATTTTTTTAGGATTTATTACATATGAGTTAACTGAAAGAATTCAAAAATGTTTTGAATATCGAAAGTTATTAGTGTTTTTTTTTTTATATATTTTTGTTGTGTAAATTATAACAAGAATTTACATTTTTCAGACATATAATCTCAAAATAGTTAATTCATATTATACGAAATTCAATTACTTAATACATTATATTTATATGATGTGAAATACTTTAGAATTATGCATCTGTAAAATGTAGATTCTTTTCGTGATTTACAAATTAAAAATATAGAAAAATTATTAATACTAACAATATAATTTATACATATATATATATTTAATCTTTTTCAATAATCTACAAATAATCTAAAAACTTTAAAATTATCGCAGTTAATTTTTAATAAGAATTAATAAAAATGTAATAATAAATGCATCTTAAGGTGTTTAACTCATCTTTATTAATAATATTATCTACTTTATCCAAGATTGTAAGTCATGGAAAAGCATTTTGCATTGTCATATTGTTATACGCTACAAGCGCGCAACGAAACATTGCTTTCTAGCCTCAGTGTCTTGCTCGCGTAGCGGGCTTGGTGGAAGCGAAACAGAACACATAGTATGTCTGCGCTCTTCCACGAGCCGAACAGCCGAGTGTGACGTAACGTACACGGACAACGGTTCTCGCTGTGTGCGTGCTTCCACCACCTCGGTGCTCTGATGCTGGCCGGCCCGATCTAGCAACACTGGTTTGCAGCAGATTACGCAAATGGTAATTCCTGCCTCCGCGACGAGTGCGGCGTCTTCTTGGATGGGCGGAAGCCGAGGGATGGTTTACGTCCTAGAGACAAAATTAAGCGTGCAATCGTGATGCACCTTTCTCAATTTTGTATTCTGGACGGAACACGACAAGCGTGAAACCGTGATGCACCTTTCTTGTCGTGAACAGGATAGAGATGACAAGCGTGCCATCGAAATGCACCCTTCTTGTTGTGGACAAAACAGGATAGAGATGACAAGCGTGCAATCAAGATGCATCTTTTTTATCGTTTGATTTTGACTTTGGATATGAAGTCAAACTTTATACAACTACTATGGACTTCTAATGTAAGATCTATCATTTTTTCTTCAATTATTTTGCGAACATTATAATATGACGTGATTATTTATATTTATTTTATTTTTATATTTATTTATATTTACACTGAAGAAGGCTCAAGTAAGGGCCGAAACGTTTGTCATCTCTTAATTTTATTTGTTATTCATTTGCATTTTACTGCGTTTTATATGCTTTTTAA
>NW_018021862.1:27611-37781 GCF_002006095.1 Pseudomyrmex gracilis
AACAAATTTTGTAAATCTTTTCATTGTAGCAATAAAACATATTTAGAAAAACATATATAATTTGTCCGGATTTTGGCGCCGCACCCTGTATATTTAAATTACACATTCTTGAACTAAGGGAAGTTAAAATATAATTAAACTCTCTTACCATGCTAATTTCTAAGCCTCCCGTCTTGGCTATAAGAATATTTTAAGTCCTCAATTACACTGCAATATTTTAAGTCCCGACTGTACTGAAATATTCTAAGTCCCGACTAAAATATTTCAAGCAAAGTAGACTCTACTGACTGAGATTCTGAATCTGAATGCGCTTCTGCCAGTCACTTCGGCCGTTTTTATACTTTTCAAGAAGTTCTGACGCTGCACAGTCCCACGGGTCCGTCGTTCAACAGCCCTAGCGGTCAACGGTCCCGCGCTCACTCGGTTCCCGCGGTCGCGAGGCGTGCCTTATCTCTGCGCGTGTTTTATTTTTACGCGCCCGTTCGCTTGCTCAGACCAGCGACCTTGATCTTTACACGCAAGTTTTGCCGTGAGAAAAAAATAATTAAAGACTAGTATAAGACTATTAAAAAAATATTAAAAGAATATTAGCGCCGTCTACTTAATAAATATTTATATCACTATTGTTACATAGATCTAACGTTCTGCTTTGCATACGAGAGCGGGAGTACAATATTGTAATAATGCTAATAACGTATACGTTTAATGCTCTATTACAAATTTTTACTAAGAATTATATCGCCTGTGGTGACAGAAACGTTTACTAAATAATGACGGTTTATTACTGGGTACTTATAAGCAGGAAGCGGTGGTGTGGGTGTTAGGACAGAAAGAAGAAGGGGAATGTTGGTTAAAGGAGCTGGAGAGGGAAAGAAATAGGGAGGGTGAGGAAGGGAAGTCGGGTCACGAGCATACAGGAGGATAGAGAAAGAGTCAGGTGTTGGAGAGGAAGGGAGAAGTGGAGTGGGGGGGAGAAGGGAGGGAGTGGTTGGGAGCGCGGAGAGGAGAAATGAGAAATGGAAAAGGAGGCGAGAGGAAGAGGAAGTCTGGAGGGGGGATGTGTGTGTGTGTGGAGAGAGTGGATGAGAGGGCGAGGATACTCGGCTTCTCATTAGCTCGATGGAGTAGGTTAGGTTAAGAGTAGATGTAAGTGTAGATGTAAGGGCGTAGCGGATAAGACTAGATGTAAGGGGTAGGGTTAAGGATGGATTAGTATTAAATTTAAGTATGTATTAGATAAGATTGGATATAAAATTAGATATAAGGTGTATTGTTATGAGAACTTGTAAAGGAATATGTAAAGGAGATTATGTAAAGGAATAGGGCGCCTTGTAAAAGTTTTGGGAACGTTTCTTTAAAAACGCCTTGTGAACCCGGTTTGCCGGGAATCAATAAACTATCTACTATTACTGGGTACTTATGACGGTATATTACAAGTCATGGCATATTGTCGACCATGGTATATTTAAGGCTGGTAACTTACCGACTAGCGTATAATAATAAAGAACAAAACAGAATAAAATAAAAAAAAAAACTGGATATATAAGAATACTTAATACATCTACGTCCACGGATGTGACAGCATAGCGTACGCGACTGCGCAGTGTCATATTCACTATCTAGATTTTATAGCGGAACATTCCGATGATTTTTATGAACTCGCAAATCCAAGTATACTTATCGTCTCCGGTGACGAGATTTAATGAGTCCGTACCAGCTCTTATGTAAACGCCTTTGCGCGATTGTCAGGTCCCGAAATTTATCCCGCTCCTTTTGTCCGCAATGACGTTAAACTACGACGTTTTCGTCCGCAATGACGTTAAACTACGAAAGCATTGTCCGCAAAGACATAAAACTACGAAAGCAGTAAGTTAATATAGCTTTGCACTCATCACGTTTACATAATCGCTTTTAACACTTTACCAACCGCTAGCGTTTCAACAGCATATGCACGTCCGACCGACCGCTCAGCCACGGAGCCGATTAATCGGCTACCGGTCAGTAAGCGTTGGCGACAAAAAGCCGATTAATCGGCTATCGGTCGGTAATGTGTTACCATGTAGAATAGATAACTTAAAGATAGTATTAAGCCGTTACACGTCAACAAAATCTGATTAGTTGTCTTTCTAGTTACAAGTGATTTAATTGGTTAAATTAAATATCCGGTATTCCGTACTGTAAAACACGTGACAGTCGTGTCCAGTAAGTTTTAATTAGAAGATTACTGTAGAAACGTCGTTTTGAACAAGATACGCTCTGATTGGTCAATCACTCTAGTAATAAGTATTTTGATTGG
Source organism: Pseudomyrmex gracilis (assembly GCF_002006095.1). Taxonomy (NCBI): domain Eukaryota; kingdom Metazoa; phylum Arthropoda; class Insecta; order Hymenoptera; family Formicidae; genus Pseudomyrmex; species Pseudomyrmex gracilis. Next base: position 29,908 of record NW_018021862.1, read on the forward strand.
TCAAACGTTTTATCCGTTATTCTAATATCTTTAGGAAGTCACATACATTAAACTCTTCCTAAAACTTTGTTTAGGAAACCAAGCTGCAAAGGACTAAGTTTCTGATTGGTTGAGAAATTCTGTTCTTTTGTTAAACAAATTACCAAATTCACCTTTGATAGCCATGAAATATAGAATCGACGTAGAACCGCAAACAAAAAAAGCCTTAGGCCATGAAATAAGCATTCGGTAGCATAACTCATGCCGGTAACAGTTATCGTTAATAAGTTACCATTCGTAGTCGGTATTGTTACCAGTATCATCATTTTACCATACCTAAACCTAATCTAAACCTAAACATTTACCGATGTCGATAAGTTACTGACTGTTAAAAATTAGTGTTTCAAGCAAGTTACCAAAAAGTACGAGTTACCGCTACGTTACTAATACCAGTGTCGATAAGTTACCCATCTAAAATTAACACCACGCAACATCACAAAAGTTGCAAAATTAATAACGCCTAAATTAAAAAAGAAAAGAAAAGGGTTTACGTCACTAAATTCAGCATTCTAAATTGCAAAATACTGACCTAGTTTGAACTTCAAAGTAATTGTTAGTAACAATTAAATGTTTAAATAATTAAAATTATAATATGTTAAGTACGTAATATTTTGCAGCTAAGTAATAAAAACACAAATCCGAAAATTATTTTTCTCTAACTCTTATCGTTCCCGAGATATTCAAATTGATTACTTTCACCATCCTTTAAAATTTGCAGAAGCCTAAAATAAAAGTATCTCGTCAGTTTCTGAATATCTTTTTTAGTTCACAAGATACACGCAATTGTTGAAAACCGTTGTGTCCTAAATGCAGTAGAATATTAACGTACAGACGGCGTTATTAATTCGAAGAATAGGTGCGGGGATCGAAGGGCAAGCGGGGCGGTTGCTCGTAGCGCCAACGGGCGCCGTACTAACTAACTAGTAGCAATCGGGTGTCCACAACTACGACGTAGTATTTAGCCCGTTGGCGCTACGAGCAACCGCCTCGCTTGCCCTCCAATCCCCGCGCCTATTCTTCGAATTAATGACGCCGTCTGTACGTACTATATCTACTATACAGGGTGTTTCAGAACTATAGGATCAAACTTCTAGGGGTTATTCAGTGCAACAGTAGAAAACATTTGAGTATAGGGACCCATGTCCGGAAAAGTGTCACTACCGCACTACGGCCCTAAGACGCGTTAAAATTTAGAAAGANTGTAGATTTTGGAAACGGCGTGCGTGTGTACGCCTGGCGCCCAATCGTAAGTTTGGTGAGTAAATCTTTGATCTAATTTTGAAAAGACGTGCCGAAGGTGTGCGACACCTCCGCTACAACATCATAGAGCGAGGTGCCCGTCACACTATATATACGACAAAATGCCATAAGAGAGGACTCTTTGCATCTTTTTGCACATATAAAAATATATCTTTCTATAGAAGTCTAGTATAAGAAGTCCATGTATAAGTTTAACACCTTTTATATGCGATCCAGTAGCATAAGAATCATTATAATTGTAGCGTTCACACCGAATATACCAAGTGTAAGCATTGTAAAGTGCGTATGCACTCAGTAAGTATCTCACGACATTCGGGCGCCGCTCAGGGTCACGCAATGATCTTGAAGCGCTACTCCAGTAAGACAAAAGAAAAGCCGAAACCTTTGTATTCTGCCGAGGCAAGAATTCCAAAGTTATCGCGCTGTTGAGATTAAGCCAAAATAAGACGTCGCAACGTTGCAAGTTATCTGATCTGTAAGCGTAAGCACAGTCCCTTTGTGTTCTGGCAAGAGCACCTCCGTAATCTTATCTGTGCGACATTCCTGAGCCATGAGCTCGTGAGAAAAGTTCCGTTCCCACTACAGCGGGATTTCCCCACTCGAACTACGCTCCTAGTGGCAGGAGATAGTTATCACTCTTACTCAGGGGTTCCACACACCTACCATGCGCAGTTCTTATTGGCTATCTCCGGCTCCCACTCTGGTTCACGACGGCTGCGTCCCCACTCGGTGAATGTAGTATAAGATATGCGTCCCGGAGCCCGGAGCGTCACTTCAAGTCACTTTTCAAATCAGTTTACTTCAAATCCTTGTTTGTATAAGCTAGATAGCTTTTTTATAAGCCTCTTCTTCTGGGCGAACGCTTGTATAAGGAAGCACCCTAGAATCTAAGACTCGCGTTTAAGTCACAATCAATATTTTCTAAGTCATGTACTCAACTTCGATCTGAGTATTCTCATTTGTAAAAGATTTCTGCTTCCAAGTTATTCAGTTTCGCGTAAATCCAAGTTTACAAGTAACCATAAGCCAATTCTTTTACTCAGCTTGGAGAGCTTGTGTAAGGAAGCGACCTATCAATTTTCTCAAATCCGGAAAAAGCGCTTGTGTAAGGAAGCGCACGCTTTCACAAATTTTTATTGTTCCAAGCAGCTGAGTGCGCTTGTGTAAGGAAGCGAACCTTCTACTCTTATCAAGGTAAAAATCCATTCTCAAATCCTGGAATTGTGTAAATTTCACCTTAATCTAACGTGTTTCTTAGGTGCCAAGGCCAAATAGAAAAGGCGTTCGAGCCGGTCACAAACTACAGTTGAAGAAAGTAGTTAAACAGTATCGCACAGAAGGAGAAGCAAACCGTTTAAGTTTATCAACTAACAATAATCATGTAGTCTCTAATTCTCGCGTCAACACCTAATCAATCAATAATAATATTCGAGAATCAGCCTCGCGTTATACATCCGAATTCTTAGTGATGTAGAAAGCGTTATAACAGGATTTAAGTCTGTCACAATCAATTCACATTTAAGCAACAATAACGATCCTCGTGTAGAGAAAGTAAAGAAACTTCCGTACAAAATTAATATTTGAAAACGGTTACAAATCATAAACATACCTAAGACGTTTTATTCAATTGTTATTGCAAAGTCAGATCCGCGATACAAGGCGTATGTTACTAACAAGGGATAGGCACGAATTGCGAAGTTTGAAATTGAATGAGCCATAATTTATTTAAAAGAAAAGGTCAAGGGTACAAAAAGTGTAAGAGGGTTTGAGTGCATGGGCCTTAATGTACGAGAATTTTGCATGCAAAGTTAAGCGTGCGGCCAGCTGTACGTTAAGTAACATAAATAAGTTAGATCCAGCGTGAAGCATAGTGGCTGCGGCCTAAAGCGCTCGCTCTGTAATTTTTGACGTCCGTTGCGAGTTCGAAATCTCGCATTGCTGTTATTTTTTATTATAACGACTATATCTATCAACTGAATTAATTGTTGTTATTTTTTGGAATAAAATAATAATAATAACAACGCAATTAATTAATTATATATAGTAAAATCAAGAACGGAAATTTCTGTACTTCTTTATGTTTATTCATCGTGTTTTTATTTAATATAAATTTCGGACATTGCAGTACACTGTTGTGGATGGAAATTACTATAAAAATATTAGAAACATAAATGGACTGCACACCACGAACATTTTATAAAAGAATAATTCTTTATACACCAACATTTGAAATTATGTATGTTTACAGGAAAACATACTCAATTAACATTTTAAAAAATATGGCGTTTTTTTGCCACCTTTGAGGCAGAGATGCCAGATCGGAGACTCAGTAAGCATGCAGCAGCAAGTGGAGGGGATACGCACACAGGCGAACAGCCGTGTCCGTGTGCGCTCAGCGCTTCGGCCAACGTCGAGCAGTAAAAGGAGACGGACATACATAACCGCTCTCTTTCTTTCTCAATAGTTATAGCTATAAGTAATACTGCCAGCCGCGAGAAGCGTGTGCCTAGTTGCTAGCCTGTTTCTCGTGCGTGGCTCGTATGTTCCTTCTCTCTTCCTCCTCCTCTCTCTCTCTCTCATACTTACATAAGCTGCGTTTCGATCTTCACTACCGGTACTGGAAATCTATAACACATGTGACGTAAAGTATAGATTTTTAGTACCGTCAGTGAATATCGGAACGACTAAACAACTCTGAAAATTAAATGGATATATAAAAATATAAAATATTATACATATAAAAATAAGAATAAAATAAAATTTATATTGTTTCTAAGTAATTAACTCTTATTTTAATATTAAATAATTAACACATCGAATATATTAAAAATAAAAACTAATCAATGATTAATAACACAAAAAGCAATAATAACTTTTTATATAATAAATATTATATAGACGTTAAGTATTAATAAATTTCTTTCTTTACCCTGTGTTATATTACAAACTACTGAATATTAAGGATATGACAAACAAACACAAAACTCATAAAATGTAATTATTTTTGTATAATTTATTACAACAAAACATTTATGAAATACTTTGGCAACAAACACTGCGCTTTCATCATACATAAAGAAAAACAATATAAATAACAATGTAAATAACAGTATATATGAAAGTATAAATGTGTAAAATAAATAAAAAAAATGTATAAGAAAATAAAGAAATATGTAAAATTAACATTAATTATATCTCAGTTATATAACAATAAACAAATATATAAGCGTTATAGTTATACAAGTTTTATAATAACTATTTTTAATCTCTTAACTAGTTGAACATACAACTAATCGATTATTTATACGCATCTTCCTTTTGTTCCTAAATTCTATTACTTGAAAAAAAAGATGCGTCATTTAACAATTTGTTATCAATCTCGTTTTATAACACGTTGTAGCAACGATCATAATATATTTTGTATGTCGATACTGAACTTACATACGACTATCACATAGAAATTAAATATAAATTTCTGTTCGTCATTTTTTTCATTTTGTCAAAATGTGATTAACAACTAGCAGACGTAAAGAATAACAATGATCGCTTCTACGTTATTTTTGATAGAAATCATCAGTCTCATAATTTCTTTTCAACATCGGAATCAAAGACGATTTGTTGCATATAATTCATTATGTTTATATGTATATATGTGAACATACGGAATGCATGAACTATACAATGTGACCGATCAGTCTTTACATTCTGCACTTTACATAACGCCGGTGATACTCGTCGATCTCGTACTCAAAAATATATAATTAATTAAGTGTACTTAATACTTTTTGCAAAATTCTTTGCTGGATTAAAAAAAACTTTTAATTGTCACTTTGCAATTAAAGAATAAGAAATTTTTCTATTTAACCTTTTCTTTATGATGTGTATGATTTTTTACGAAGGAATCTGCCGCAAATATACACTTTGCCGTAGATTGAACATAACATGTAGCTTTAAAAATAATTTTCAAAGTCTAAACAGTTATTGTGTATTGTGTGTATTGTTATGTGTATTATGTGTATTATTAAGCATTACATGAGCGCCGATTATAGTCGGCGTTTAAAATAAAAGGGGTAATATTANATATTTGCATTATTGAAATATAATAAATTTTGGTTGAGTCTCGAAAATCTGCGAGAGTAGAGAGCGATCAAGTTCTATACGAATATCCACTTCTCTCTTGTACGTTGCGATGAAATGTAGGTGGAAACTTGAATATGGACCGCAGGTGTCGTTNCTTTTTTTTCTTGATTGCTTGTAATAGTACGTATAATTGAACGCCTTTTTCGAGATCGATCTTTGGTACAACGGAAGGCCAGGATCTATAAATCACGATGGTCCGGCTCACTAGACTTCTTCTTGTAGCAGTCTCGGCAAAAACTCACGTGAGGCTGAGTCTTCTATCTTAAGAATCTTCTTATTCAGTGATATCATGCCATCGAGAATTCTCAAGCTTATAAATGATGAAAACTGAATTCTGCAGTTTTTCAGTGAGACACATGGTTTTCGGATTCCACTGACCGAACTGAAATCCATTCAGAAACCGATCGTAAGTCGAAGCGGAAAGAAGCTGAAAATCTTCTTCATTTGCCGAACTAGTACTCTCGTGGCGGAAAGTTCGATTTGTAGAAATATTACACTCTTGAGCAACATGTCTGGTCTGATAGCTCACGAGCGTTATGCGCATCTTCTGAGTCGGTGACGATAAAACCCGGTTTGGTTTTGAAGCTCGTTGTTGAAGCCCGAATCAAAGCTTATTGTCTCTGTTGGATTGTCCAAGGTAGATCGCTCGAAAATTTAGCAGAAAAGGTTTTGCACGGTAGGCAATGTGCTGAAGTTGTTAACTGGAAGCAGATAAAAAGAATCGCATTCCTCAAGTGGAACGTCTTGAAGAAAATTATCGTGTCTTCAAGAAAATCACCCAGTATCTTGAAGAAAATCATTGTCATCCACATTTGAAGAGCGAAGCCGTGCGTCTTCGAGAAAATCTTTTCCATTTTCAATTTTTGCTTGCGCATTGTAACATTATCGGATTCTGACATGATGTTTCTCAATGTAATATTTAAGAATCTCTTTGCATGATGTCCTACAGCAGTTTTAGATGTATCTCTTGTAGCTAATCTTCTTATGATGAGCTTGAAGCTTCCTACCAATTCTAATCATCGAGATTTTCGAGTTTTTCATAATTATACAAATTAGTTTTGCAATAAAATTAATCCAAATAATGAGCAATAGCGTTATTAAGAGTAACCACTTTTTTGCAGAGTAACCAGCTATAAATACCAAAAATTTTATAATATTAACTTTTTCTTTACGACATATGTGATCGCGATTTCTCTGTATAAGGAAGTTTACCGCGAATACATGCTTTACTATAAATCTAGTGTTACATATATAATTTTTTACAATAATTTTTTAAATGTAACATGTATGTGTTTAAGTACTTAATTATTACATAGACCGACTATAATCAGAATATCTCATTGATGCTATATATGTCTACGACACATGGATGGCGATTATAGTTGGCGTTAGAAATAAAAAGGTTAAAGAGAAAAATGATATTAAGCAATTATTATGTTTTTTAACAATATTGTTTGATGGGAATTGAGATTATTACAAACACAAACAGACTAGAAAAAAAATATTTCTTCAGAAAAGTAAGAGATAAATCAAGGAAAACAAACATATCTATTAAAAAACTAGCTGAATCCAGATTGTTTGGTTTAAGCTGTCCATTAAGACATATTAACTTTTTGAGTTGAGTTTATATGATGTTAACTTTTATATTNCAAATTTTTTCTTTATACGATTTTTAACAAGTCAAATAAAAACGATTTTTTATTTCGACTGCTAGATTTTAGGTGATCTACAATCTACCAGTCTGACTAGATTTACTTAGAACACTTTTCTTATCAATGATGACAACAAAATTTTAAAGTGTTCCAATTTCAGATGAAAAACACTCATTTATGTTTTTCTTGCAGTTAATATGCTTTCACTTTTATTTCATTTTTATTTCGTATTATTTTATTTGTTGATATTCTAAATGAATATTTGCATTATATTAATGCTTTGAGCGCACTTTTCTAGCAAAAAACACAAGTATCATTGATCTTTACTAATTTATAAATCGATTTAATATTGATCTTTTAATCTAGTTTTTTTTTAATAAAGAAAAGCGTAAAATACTTAACGATGATAATATAAAAGCCGTTCAAAAAATTAAAGATTAAAAGTGATTCCCATTTCATTATACATCGAGGCTATTTAGAAAAATTAGATGATGCAAATTTGCTTTAGTGCTCTCGAAAAGTTAAGTAAAGCGTCACATAATGCTTTTTGTGTCTGCTTCCTTACACGTTGACTAGTACACTGTTTGATACAATTATGAAATGCTATCTGACAATAGCATTGTGATATCTTAATATATATATTTCTTGTGTTTGTGTGTATGTCACTGAACTCCTCCTAAACGACTGGACCGATTTTGATGAAATTTTTTGTGTGTGTTCAAGGGGATTTGAGAATGGTTTAGATTCACAATTTGGTCCACTGGAAAATGTTTTTTTAATTAA